>NW_028289939.1:0-48006 GCF_059628265.1 Tinamus guttatus
GTCCAATTTTTCATAATCCAAACACATAAGAAATATGCAAATGTTAGTAAATAGAACCATCAAATTAAAGGAAAACAAATCTTATCATGCCATGAAATTCATGAAGTTCACAGTATGTAGAAAGCCTCTGTTAATGTAGCTATATTTTGTAATACTAATACATTTGGTGGAGGGGGATGTCAATCATTCACAGCATGGGAACCAAACAGTATTTCCAGTAATGTGGGTGAAGGTTCTTTCTGGCTGACTGGCTATTAACCTACTCCATCATCAGTGTGTAACTATATAAACCTAAGAAATGTCTTTGCACTTTTGACAAAACATGAAGCTTCCCATATTTCTGGAGTATATTTTGATCTTTGAAGAGAAAGATGTAAACTACTCAAAATCTGGCCATAGTTATCCAGATTAAAAAAACAACAACAACAACAAAAAAACTATGATAAATCTAGATATCCTTCTACATGAAATGCTGAAATATACAGCTACATAGTAGTGAGGAAATCCTACACTCTGGGAAATAAAAACAATCTGTCTTCCCCTTTCGTGGTCTCAATTCTCTTCATTTCACTGCATGTTACACTCATGCCTTAATGGACTGTGCAGGAGGTTGGGGGCAGCCCATAGCAGTTTCTTTCTACCTCTTTTCACTTCCTGCTCCTGTTTTTTTTGCTTTGTATCTTACTCTCTTTTTTAAAAAAGTTAATCCAACATATGTTTCATAGAAGCAAGTAACAGTCTTTGGACTGCAAAGGTACATTGTTTTGAACTTAGAATATATATCATAGTAATCAAGATAATGTATAATAGAACTTCCAAGTATAGTTTCAATTTTATTGTGTAAAAGCAGATATTATCATTAAACTACTCCAGCACTTAAAGAGCAACCAATTTATGGGTAGTTCAAAACTAAGCATCTTAATGAAATATTAAAATTCCTAAATCTTATTCTGAAAATACTCACTGTTTAGGTATCAGTTGGAGCAGGAATATAAAATTTTGCCTGATATTTTGAAAAGTCTTGATAAGACTAAAAGGAGTTAAAAACATCTAAACTGGAAACTGTCACCATAACATTAGAGAAGTTTTAGTCATAAAGCTCAGTGTCTAACCACATTGGAATAAATCTTGAGAACAGTTCAAAACTTACAAAAAGTTAAAAATGCACCTGTATATTTATAAATCATTCATGTATTTTTCACAATTACAGATAATATTTTCATATCCAGCTACATATAAAAGTTCTGATTTGTGAATATTATTTTCTATTATGAATATGCATGTAGTAAGCTTACATGCATGCATATGAACCCCCTTGCATAGCTAGAAATATTTTCAGTTTGTCATTTCCAGGTACACTGTCCAAAAGCCAATAATTCAGAAACTGCTACTTAGTAGCTATACAAAAGCATAGTTATATCTTTATGAAATAATGCATTTCATTTCTTATTGAAAGAATATTCTCTATACAAGTAATATTTAACCAGGCTAACATTAATTAAGTGAAAATTGAATATAGGCATATAATTGTTTCTTATTCAGCAAAATACACAGAAAAAGCAGAAGTTCAGCAAATCACCATGAAGAATGTTTAATAACATTTTAGGACTGAAGGAAAAGAACAAGGAAATGTTTGCGTGTTTCTTTACAAAGTTTCTTGGAAGTGGTACTAAAAGCAGCAAGCATTTGGAATGACAAGAAATTTTAGCCTGTAAGGGCATATAACTGTTTCAAAGTGATTCAAAATAAATTTAGGATAACTTGTATTTGCATCAGTTCAGTATATTCTCTGCCTTTACCAAAAAGTTACTGGGTCCTTTTTGTTAGGTAAACTGGAACAAACTTGTTGAGTCTCATTCACCAGTATTTTCGGTGCCAGGAAATTTATGATTCCATTATGGTTGTTCAGAATGGAAGAAATTTCCAGAAGAATGTTCAGAACAGAAGGAAGAAAAAGAAAAATGGAAGAAATTTCCTGAAGAATGTTCAGAATGGAAGAAAGAAAGAAAGAAAGAAAGAAAGAAAGAAAGAAAGAAAGAAAGAAAGAAAGAAAGAAAGAAAGAAAGAAAGAAAGAAAGAAAGAAAGAAAGAAAGAAAGAAAGAAAGAAAGAAAGAAAGAAAGGAAGAAAGGAAGAAAGGAAGAAAGGAAGGAAGGAAGGAAGGAAGGAAGGAAGGAAGGAAGGAAGGAAGGAAGGAAGGAAGGAAGGAAGGAAGAAAGGAAGGAAGGAAGGAAGGAAGGAAGGAAGGAAGGAAGGAAGGAAGGAAGGAAGGAAGGAAGGAAGGAAGGAAGGAAGGAAGGAAGGAAGGAAGGAAGGAAGGAAGGAAAAGAAAGAAAGAAAGAAAGAGTTCTATGTCTCATTCTGAAGGTGTGTTAGTAATGTGAAAAAAAGATGGATCTTAGTGTGTTCCTTTTTCTCTTCATTTTCTGAGATACACAGCTTATGAACTAGTGGTATATTTTTACAATAACTCTCCTTGAACCATGAGAAAAATGGGATATAATAAATAACTGCTCACATTATTTTATATGTGGCACCTAATAAGAGTTTTCGAAGGAGTGAATTATGAAAACTCAATAAAGAAAAGGGGAAAGAGTCTTACCAGGTGGTGGTAGATTCATATTTCTTACAAAGCATAGTATATATAAGAATGTAAAAAGTGAAATAAATGACTTTCTCCAGACAGCAGGTATCACGGTTGCGTACTTCATTGCTTGTATAAAAAGTACTCTATAATTTTGCTATAAAATTTGTTATTATAACCAAATTTCTTAGCAGCTGGTTAGGCCACATACAATTTTTGTTATAATCAAGTAATAGCATGAATCTAGCTTTGTAAATCTGCAGGGACATAAGTAGGCATCAGTGTCAGATTTCTGCCGAAGTGAATGTAGAGTTATGACAATTGAGATAAAGCAAAAGAACTCTCCTAAGAGGTAAAATTCCTCAATCCAGCAAAGTCCTTTAAAACAGTCAGGTGTGAAGTGAATAAAAAACTATATTAAATGTAGGAATTCACAGCACAATACTGAATGTGTGTTTGACAAGCTTTACAAAATTCTTTAAGAATTAGCAGAATTAAGGCAGTACTGAATAAGTACCAAATATAGGTAAAAATATACATTCTTCTACTGCAAACAGATTCCAGGAATAAGCTCTATCAGGTAATCAATGAGTTTCACAGAACTTGTAATACTCTTCCCATAATCACTGACAAAATCAGGGCAGTTTTCTCTGGGTTTCAGCACCCATTTTCATCTCACCCAGTTACCTCTACCACTCATCTGAGTAGTGGCACAAAAAAAAAAAAAAAAAAAAAAAAACCTCCATGTTTATATCTAAAACTAAAACTAAAAACTTTATATCATTTTGTGATGTACACGTAATAATAATAAAAAATCCTAGTAGTTTTTTTTTTCAAATATTTTAATACCACAGATACCTTTTAATCCAAATACATATAACTATAGTTCATTAAAATCAAAAAAAAAAAAAAAGTGTATTTGGAGTAGAAAGATGCCATGAAAGAAAAGAAAAAAAGGGAAAAAAAAAAAAAAAAACACAAGAAATATGCTGTTTGGCAGTTTTCACCCTGCAACTCTGCAGGATGTTCTTCATCTTTTTCCTTTTTACAAATCCTTTGCCCAGCACTCTTCCAGGTAATTATGACTCTAGAGGGCTGTTGTTATTTTAGGACTCAATTCATAAGAAAGTATTCTAAGGATTTATGGATCTTTAAACAGCAGTAAGTTACAGACAGGATAGCTGATTCATAAAGAAAAAAAGCCCAAACTTATCCAAAAGTTTTCTATATCTTTGAAGGGTTTTAGGAAATCAAATTTGAGAATAATAACAATAATAATAAAAATTTTTGTTAGATCTAGGTCATCAGTATTGTATATTGCATGTATTGATGTTCCTGTAAAGAGATAGGTAAAATTTTTGAACTTTCTCCTTATCAGTTTAAAACTTATGGACTTGTGAAAAATAGTTTTTTTTAAAAAGAAATGTGTGACCAAATAAAGAAAAACTCTGTGAGAGAATTGCTCGAGAAACGGAAAATTAGAGAAAAACTAAGGCCTAACAGAAGTTATGACATTACAGAGGCTTGCTTGAGCTGAGAGTCAGTTACCACTTCAAGGAGGGTTGGTATGTACTGAATCTACTTCTGCACAGTTCCCTGGGCAACACAATCCACCCTCCTAGCACATGCTAATAAGAGTAAACAAAGAGTGGAGCAAAATGGAGACACCATGGCCAAACTTTGTTGGATTCCCTGCAGAGGGTATAACCGATGGTGCCATGCAGCTAATGGGTGAATGGAGGGTGGAGTGGAGTGAAGACACCGCAGCCAAACTCTGTTGTACTCCCTGCAGATGTGGCGACATGGTTGTACCATGCAGCTGATAATCCACATAGTGCAATAACATGTCTGGTGCTGGTTCAACAATGGTGGCAGATCAGTCCCCTTCCATGGACTTTGCTCAAACTTTTTCTCATTCTAATCTCACTATACTACCAATATACAACCCCATACTAGAAGTTATCTGCTTCCAAGGAATGACCACTCCTCACTGAACATGCTCTCTAGATTTTTGATCGAGTCAAGAGACTTTATAAACCAAACAATAACAAATGTAAGTATGACTAGAGCCACTCAAGCTCCACCTAAATGTAAAAAAAAGTATATAAAAGGTGAACTAAGGAGGAAAATAGTAGGAATTAAAAAGAGAAGAGGAGAAGAATATGCTGCAAGAGATCCATCTCAGCCTTCTGATGAATGAATGCCTCAGGATAAAAGGTGTAAAAGCAGTCTTTATTTTTTATCTGGATATGGATATTGCTTTATGGACTGCATTTGTTTTCTATTCTGTCTGTAAACTTTATAGCTTTTCGGACATCATATTACGATTTTCATCATCATCATATTAGTATATGGGAAAAAAAGTATTCTAACACATAGAAACATGATTATTTACTGGGAATAGTTTATCACTAAATGAACAGCAATAACATATTCTTTAGAAAAGCTATATATATTATAAAAATAATGTTTGTTAGGTTGTCATTGTATACTTTCTGTACTGTTTCTTAAAATATGTAAATTATAGTTTTACGAACATACTTCAAAGGTATCCATATTATCCATATCCATTTTAGATGTCCAGTAGCTAACCCTGAATCCCAGTTGCTGGCAGCTAGGCATGCAAACTCCTGGGGCCACTGCTGGGGCCACTCGAGGCTGGTACATCTCTCACTGAACTGGGCATACATATTTATGCCCAGACAAATAAGGTGGATCACTAGTATTTGATCTTAGACACTACACAGTGACTGAGCCTCAAAGTGTCTTTTCTCCAGATGCAACATTGATAGAGGCAGAGACATGTAAGCAGATTCCCAGACTGACAGTGTCTGGTAGCTGTCCACTGTGGTCAGTAGCTGGCCACTGTGTGGCCACTCTGATGCCTGATTTCCAAGGCTGTTACGGACGAGTTCATATTCTGTATTCAGTACAGAGCAGCCATACGCTAACATTTGTACTCTCACAATCTGCATGCACTGAACTTCAATCCTTGCAGTTGCTGGCACCACAGATGCATGGCCCCTATGATCTGTGTCTGATTCCAGTTGCTGGTCCTTAGACCTTCACTCACAGAACTCTATTCTTATGCAGGGAAATTAGATAAGAAATGGAGTTTAATAAAATAGGACAGACTGTAGTGATCAGGTGCAGGTCATGACCTGGCATGAGTCTTGACCTGGTCATGACCTACACTGAGTCTTATATTCTGTTATCCCTTTACTTCCCATGCTTGTTCCTTCTTAAAAGACCTTGATCCTCCCCTTTTCCATTCCATTGCTTCCCCCAAGACAAGTCTTGTGCAATCTGAAAATGTTCTTCCCCTTAATCCTGTAACTCAAACTACACAGTAAGCCCAGTACCTCCATCTGTAAGGTGATCCGGTTGCCTTATCTGGCAAGTGTCACCCCAGCTGTTGGGCTGATGGTCCTCCTGTGACATCCTTGTGACTGGCCAATCAAGACCTCTCTTTGCTCTGATAGTTTTTTTTTCAGTTCCCACCCTTGGTGTTCCGTGCCCCTTCGTGTTCATGGAGATGAGACTTTAATCGCATAACCTGACAGAAACGCCATATTTTATAAATAAAACTATTAAAATAAGTGTTTTGGGATAGTTTCTTTTGTAAGTAATCCTGTTTTCATCATAAGTATTGTGCCTGTCTACTTTTCTGTGTAAATTAACAGTTTGAGTTTTAAAGACAAACTTACAAGTACAGAATGTATTCTGGTTTCTTTGTTCTTGTTATTTTTGAAAGAAGAAGACATATTTTAGGTGCTGAGTGGACTAATTTTATTACATAAATTAAGACATGAAAATGCTGTCAGTATGCAACAGATCTAAGCATAGTCCCTTAGATTTTATTAGAATTTTCTAACACATTTAAGTGCTTGTATCTTTCAGTGAATTTTTAGTGTTGTATCACATATAATGCTGCAACAGTCACAGTATGTTCTGAAAGGCTGAATATTAGGGCTTGACTCTCGTATATTTTAGATCACTAATACACAGGAAATATGGTAAATATAATATTATGTACTATGTCTACAGAAGGTAATGTCCTATAAAATCACATTTACTGCTCACGTAGAATCTGCAACTAACCTTAATTATGAGCAAAGAAGGCTAATGATGTCAAAGTCTTTTTTTTTTTTTTTTTTAAAATGACATTTGTCTGAGTTCTCCTTTCATCCTTCGGTCTTCCTTTTCATCCTTCAGTCTTCCTTTTTTTTTTCTTCCTTTTTTTTTTCCTCTAGTTATCTTTAAGGAAACTTATAACAGCTCTTTAGGCACTGCAAAGAAAACAATCCTAACAATTCTTAAGTGCCTACACTATACCAAATGCAAAAATGAAATAAAAATTGACAGGTTGTTTTCAAAACAGTAAGGTGAGAGAACGGTAAATAAATAGAGTAAGTTAACAATCATAGAGAAAAGAGCTCAGCTGAGTTTTTTGGGGGATTGTTTGTCAAAAAGTAGTAGTGAATTAATTTCTGATGTTTTCAGTAGAAATAAAAAAATAGCATAAGGCAAGCACAAGAGTTTGTAAAAAGGAGTCAATAAGTGGTAAAATGACAGTTACTGAGGAGGTAGCAACTTAGAGGATACACTAACTCAGAATTTTCCTTTAGCAGCATGTACTTCAGTGTGTCCTTTACAGAAAAGTGCACAAAAAAAAACCCAAAACAACAAAAAAAGAACCTTTCTTTCCCACTGATCAAAATGCCGCATACAGCAATTTAAATGCTGTGGATCTTGATTGTACCAGAAGCTGTAAGCTGGTATTAAGTGGTTGAATACAGTTCAAGTCTAGGTTTCTTTGCTGCTGACCTCAGTCATTGAACTGTGCAAAACTGAAGTGTTTCAGTTATTTACTAGGAACATTTGTGACTGTTTTTCTGTCCCAACAGAACAATGGTAAAATTGGCAACAAAAGCAAATTGCAAAATAATTCAGCAAAAAATCTTAGAACATAAGTGCAATACACAATTCAAAGTTTTTGTTTGTTTGTTTGTTTTTTGATGCTAGTAGACCTAAAAAACTACAAGATTTTCTAGGTCAAAGTTCTGTTTTTTCTGTAACAAAACAAACATAGAACTGAAGCAATATTTCTTAGAAACAAACAGGTGAGATAAAGTATATAATTAGTAGCTGTTACTCACAACCTTTATAGAAAGCAACAGCGTATACCAGTTTATACCTTAAAATATTTGATTTGCAAGTTTTTCTGCCAGTAAGTATTATTTTATGCTTTGAATGACTGATATCTATAATAATGAAGGATGAAATCTCACAGTTTAGTTCATACAGCTGTTCTTTTGTCTCTTCCATATGCATAGCTGTTAAGTTTGTAAGGAAAGAAAGAATTTTAGTAGATAAATGGTTAATTGTTTCTAACAGAAACAGTGAAATTATTTCTAAGCTTTGATAATTTGGGAAATCAAAGCGGTTCATGAGTACTTGACAGCGACAGCTGTTAACTGTTATCTTACAAAAGATAAGGTATTATCATGTATGGTAAAGACAGATGTGGCTGTGGAGAAAAGTCAAGTAAAAGAAAAGTTTAAATTCTCTATTCTCTGTCTAAAAACTCTATTCTTTATGTCTCTACTCTGAGGTAAAAACTGACATGTTGCTGAAATTGCAGATTAAACCACTTACATTGAAGTAATGGTTTCACCATATTCATATGCTATAATATAACAATCATTCGTGTGCATTAGTAACTACAAAAATTTAGAATAGCAGTAACTTACTGCGAAAATTCTTGTGGTGACTAACCATTTTGGTTGACACATTTTTGAACGTCTTAGGACACCTTAGAGTGCTGTTTTGATAAGCCAAAACCAGCCATTTAACATAAATTTTACAAAGTAGAAAAAAAAAAAAGAAAAAAGAAAACAGGAAAGATTCCTGACTTCCATGGCTTCTTACTTCTTTCACACTTACACGTTATGTAACTCCTTCCTTAGGGAAAAGAAAAAAGACAAACGGAAGAGCAGCTGTTGGCTATGTTCACAAAAGCTTATTTATTTAAGAAAGATGCATCAGATGTATTTTAGGAATATTAGGATGGATTTAAAATTACTTTATCCAAACTGATTTGAAGAATAATATAAATCCTATATAATATTAAGAAATGCTCAGGCTGATATCGAGCATTCAGAATTCCTAGGACAAGCTGAATATTAGGTGATTTATATTATTTCTGTGTTTATACATCATGTGCTTTCTTTTTTTTTTGGCATTATTTCATGATGTGCAGTTTGAAAATATCTCTTAATGTAGCTTCTTGGGCAAGCCTGGCCTGCAGTCACCTAGACAAGGAATAGACAGAAGTCATACTATGCTCATGCTGAAAACTCTGTGACCCAGATGAAAGTAAAAAACCTACTTTTGTCCTGTCCTTACAAGGTTTTTTTTTGGTATATTCATGTGTGGTTATGGAAGGTCTCCCAGTCCTATCTGGAATACATGATCAAATCATACCTTGGTCTTTAAGTACAAAATTGAAGAAGAACTTGATGCATCTATCAGAAAGCTACTTTTCAAGGAAACTTAAATTATATTACAATATTTTGAGGTTAGTGAATCTTTCTTATTTGAATGCAACTGGTTTTGGAGTAACCCCTGAAAACTTTCCTTATGGGGAAAAATGTAATAAAGTCTGTGGAAATATAATCAAACTTACAGTATTTAAATACTATCCAGGTACTCAACATGGATACTTTTCACAGAGAACACTTAAAATAACTAGTCTATCATGAATCTGTGTTGTTTTCCTCTGTGGAAACTAAAAGAACCTATTGTAAAGCTTTGAACATTAAATCTAAAATCTAGATAAAATGAATAGCTACACAGATACTCTTCTTAAACTTGCTCCTCTTAAGCATATGAGAAAACATAATAGTCTCATAATTAAAAAAAAAAAGAATAGAAAGGTCACTTGTTCTGTTTAGCAGCTCAAACAAATGTAAAGCTAGCAAAGCTTAAAATTTCTATTAAAAATAGAAAAAGGTGAGCTAATTTGATGCATTTATCATGTTTTGGAATTGCAAGATTTATTTATATGAAATTAATGGATAATTCACACATTATTGCAAAATGTTATTTCATTCAAGGTTAATATTTCTAATAATTTTGAAATTAATTTAGAGAACACTCTGAAAAATATGTAAAATTGCTGCTAGATCACTGCTTCCACCCGGGACATTAGTGATCACTTTCCACAGAAGTATAAAATTTTTGGACAATGAAGTCATCAGTTATCTGGGTTTTCTTATTGGTTATTTGATTGATTGTTTTTTATATTTCAGGGTAATTTAATTATAATATTTCATAATAATAATTAAAATGATTGTTTTTAAGGCTATTTAATTATACAGTCTTACAATTCAGCCACAGAGGAACTATTCCAGACTCAGATTTTTATGATACAGAGCCTAAATACTGCTTACATTTAGATGGCTCATTTGTAGTTTAACTACCTGTAAATGTCAAAAGCAAAACCAATATTCGAACCATTGCAGTACATGGAGATCATAAACTTATCCAAACACTAGCATCCAGGCAACGGTCTAATTATCTTAGTTTTGTTAATTTCATAGATCTTCAGAACTGTAGTGCATAACTAACTAACTGACCCATGCACTGAGAAAGAGGTAGCACCAATCACTAAGATCTTGAATTATATCAACAGTAACCGTATGAAAATACAGTATCTGGATCCTAAATTCTAGATTACTTAGGCACAGCTCCTATTTCTTTATCAAAATTAAGGTTTCTATTTGTAGGTCTTGTAGTTCTGTAGAATTCCGAGAAGATCTTAAATAAAATTAATTCTAAGATGACAGTAGTGATATTAATTTTAGACAAGGAAAAAAAAAACAAAAACCAAGTAAGATATTCTGTGTAAGTAAGTTCTACATTTTTACAGTATCTGTGTTGAGGCATTATAATCTATAGTTAGCATTAACTACAAACAACACTTTTTTTCTTTTTTAACTTCGGAAAATTTTTGTTCCTTTGACATAATTACAAAATTCCCAAGACAATTTTAGAATGTATGAAACTATTACCTCCAAGGCTGAAAAGCAGAAGTTCATGACTCTGCAAGTTTCTTAGCCTCAGCTTTGCAAATACGAAGCTACAATAAAATCTAAAAGAGAATCTTCCCTGAGTCTACAGGTCTGAGGAGTATCCTCACTGCAAATGAGATTCAGAATACCATGTTCCACTCATTAATGCAGGAAACTTATATTTTTGGAAATCCAGGGCTTTTAGATATTCATTTTAAACCAGCTTAAAAAGTATATATGTTTTTGGCAGATGAATAAATGCTTTCTTCCACCTTTTTATGTGCAACTTTGAGACAAGTCATGGCACACTCTTTTTTTGTTGTTGTTTTTAATTCAAAGACTTTCTCCTCTACCGCCTTGCTTTTAATCAATATATGTTTTTAGCAGACTCAGCTCTGCAAAGAGTGAAATCATCCTTGATAACAGTGTCATTTACTCTGAGATGTAAAATAACAACAAGCGGACATTGCAGTATTGCTGTTGAAAACAAAATCAGAATGCTGTTTTCATTGTTTGAGTGATCTTAACAAACGTTTATTAATCATTAATCTAGGAATATTTTTTGTGGCACTACGGGAATGTTATGTCATTAAACATTGTTAAAATGCTGTAAAAAATGTAAAACCTGTAAATGTTCCTGAAAAGTTAAGTCTACTTGTTTCACGTTTTGGAAAAAATATAAATATATCATACTGTAATGCAAGAAGGGAATGAAATCTGCTGCTCCCATGAGAGTGGTAGCTCTCATGAGCTGCTATTCTCATAAGAATTCCAATGGATAAAGAATTAGGAACCTGATAACAGGGAACAGAAAAATTCTACAAAATGATATTTAAAACTAAACAGCCTCCCAGATAAAGGAAAAACGAAAAGCATAGGTAAACCTTTCTGGAAGTGATTTTCTTATCACTTTTTTTATAATGTGTCATATCTAGGACAATCCTAATAATATTTAGGTAGTCCGTATGATTTAATATAGTGCTTCAGCAATTTCATATAGCTCCCACTTCTTTAAATGCAAGTGTGGCTGTGATTCTTTCTACATCTCCTTGAAGGTTACTCATGCAAGTATGTTGCTTTTCCTTTAAAAATCATCTGTACTGAATGTCTGTATAATCCTGCTGGACAATTTTCCCAAAGAAACAAAATGTTGATACTCAGATGACAGTATTGCTCTGCTGCTCCTTTTAATCTCACAGAGGAAGAATTTAATTAAAAAAAACATTATTTCAGATGAAGCCAGAGAGAGAGTACTCTAAACCTGTGTTTTTGTGATATAAAACTTAAACACTGAAAACACATAGATGCGTCTTTCACAGCTCGGTTACCTAGGGTACTAAAAGGTAAGGCAAAATTCCAACATCTAAAACACAGGGGAATAAATGGGTAAAAAAACACCATAATCTGGGCAACTATTAAATATGGTGTTTTGCTGATAATATTTTGCATTGAAATTGTAAATCAGAAGAAAGTAACTACTAGAAGAAAGAAGCTAAAGATAATTCCAATACTGTGGTTTCAGAATGTATAATTATTTTGGATTATATCCAAATTTCAGTAGTAAAACTGAACTTGAATGTTTTTGGGTAATGATGAATAAAGGTTTGACTTTAGACCCATTAAAAGATGCAGATAGTTACCACATTAAAATTATTACATAAATTGTAAGCTATTTGATATCAAGACTAATGACATCTTGCAGAAAAAGGCATTTATTGTAGCCATTACAATCTGATACAGAAAGAGCAATAGCTTTGTTGCTACAACTTCAAAAACTACTGTTTCTTAAAGGAGACAGAAAATGTTCTATGTTTAAAGATATCATTTATCTGCCTCACAGGGAATGAACAACACAGATGCACATCATTTGTTAATGATATCTGTGATACCTAATTCAAATATATTTTGATATTCATAGAAATTATGAAGATTGGGATTATAAATAAAAAGCCTTGGTTTCTCATTTTAATTTCTGCTGTTTCTACTGTCCAAAGAAGCATTGAAGACTTGATCTTCATCTCCTATAAAGTCAAGGAACAAATCCTAACAAGGTAACAGCTTTGAGATGAGCCTTCAGTTCCTGAAACAGAGAACTTCTACTCTTATATTAAGGCTGCTGACAGCTGCAATTCATACAGAAATAATTTATTTTAATTAACTTTGGAGAAATATGCTTTGGAAAAAAAATCTTGTCAGCATTTTCAACAACACATAGTAATAAATTAAAAATTGAAAACTCCACATTGAACTAAAAATATGTAAATGTGGTCACTGCATTCACAAAACAATTTTCACTCCATTAAGCTTGTAATGTTTTATTTCGCCTGAATCTATGAAAATCAAAAGAAAATGTTTAGGGATGATTTGAATTTTATAATCAGCACTTGGATTATTGGGTTATTTAAATTAAGCAGTGACAAACAAATTTTTTTTTTTTTTTTTTTAATATGTCATGTTAGGCCAAGTGTCCATAACAGAAGAAGAAAAGACTTGCAAATGTCTCTCTTAGAGATTATATTCTTTTCATGAACTTATTGAGAGCATTTCAGTGATTGCAACATTACTTATTTGTCCTGTTCGTTCATTACATTCAGCTCAGTGCTGCCCAAATTGGAAGCTTGATATGCTTTGTAGGTAAATAAGTGTGGGAAATTCAAAATATGTTTTATATCTGTAATCTATCTATTCCTGCTATCTATGTTTTCATACCTGAATCACAGAATTACAGAATCACAGAATGGCTGAGGTTGGAAGGGACCTCTAGAGATCATCTAGTCCAACCCCGCTGCTCAAGCAGGGACACCTAGAGCACGTGGCACAGGACTGCGTCCAGGCGGGTTTTGAAGATCTCCAGAGAAGGAGACTCCACAACCTCTCTGGGCAGCCTGTTCCAGGGCTCTGTCACTCACACAGTAAAGAAGTTCTTCCTTATGTGGAGGTGGTACTGCCTGTGTTTTAATTTATGCCCGTTACCCCTTGATCTATAGAAATTTAATTTTAAAATATTAATTAATTACAACACTGGTATTATTTGTTTACTGCGATTCATTTTACAATGACTTGCAAGCATTTTATTTGTATCCCTGCAAAAATACTAATGAACACACTGAAGGTGCATTTTGTTTTAAATGTTGAAATGTAAGCAATGATAGTGACTTAAGGCAAGGTGTCTGAGTTATTTTCTGAAATCTTGACTCCTAGTACAGGAATATATTAAAAAAAAAAAAAAAAAAAAAAAAAAAAAAAAAAAAGAAGAAGAAGAAAAAAACAACCTTCCTCTTTCTCCAAAGCACCTTGCAATGTTTCAAATAAGTAATCAATGGAGTGGTGAAAAAGAGGTATATGAAATGCCTTTAATTATTGTCCTTAAATAGCCAATGATTTTGCAATTACTTTGGCTCATTTCTACTCAAAAGTAACCTTTATAACTGTAACCCGTGTATCTGGTGAAGCATGAAACTCCAGGCATCCATTCATTGTCTCATTTACTCTTCTAATTCAAGATTACTACAAAATGACCTTTTGCCTTCATTAAAAATGGCCTCCTTAAATAAGCATTAGAATAAAATTCTAACTGCTGAATGTCAATTAGTTCTAGATTAGGAAGAAATTTATTTAGACCACCAGGGAAATTGATCCTGTACATTTGATCTAACCCAGTAAAAATTCTGAATTTATCTCATTTAAAATAGACGAGAATTTGACTAGATGGGTTGCCTTTATTACTGGACTTCTAGGATTGCTAATTATGCATGATACCTTTTATGTGGGATTTGTTCTAATATTGCTTACTGTGATTATTCCTTGCAGGCACCTAAACAAAGAAAATATATTTATCACTCTCATTTCTTCCTAACTCCACACAGCATATTTCATTTATTTCATTTAAGTTCTGCCACAAAACACTTGGATCAGTTAAATGATTAGCAGCTTTATGAGTGGCCAATCTCTTTCAGAATTTTTGTTGTTTACTACAGCAAAAGCTGGTATATAAAAAGAAAAGTATACCTGGAGATCTACCTCAAAGTGCTTATATTTTGACAAGTATTTGCCTTCCAGAAAGCTGTAAGAAGATTCATAATCAATATAAAATATCTACGGAAGGCTTATCATTTGGAAGAGTCTAGCTCCCTTGCCACGTCCCAAAATAAAATGGATAGGAAAGAGAATGCAGAATCTGAATAACCACAATAATTTAGACACTGAGGAGAACCTGTTAGGGTTGTAGTCTTACTGAAAATATATATGAAATAATAATAACGTTATCCCTTGAAAATACCATTGATTGACAAAGATCAGAGTCCGTACAGAAAGTTCTGGTTCAGCTCCTTTCATCTGAAACTTCACTGGTTTACTACCTTTTTAAGGAACTATCGAACTGGCAGAAATCAGTAGTAGCACCTGGAGAGGCATAACGCCGTGCACCAGTTGTATTGGAGATGGAAATTTCTGTGATCTGTAGAGTCATAAAAATCTCCTGTGAGAAGCAGAGGCCAGACCTTGAGAAAGAAGATGTTTGCCTGCCTAGGCTGAGCGATAAGGAGCAGGGATGCAGCTGCTCAGCCCGGTTCACAGGCAGCCCCCCCCCCCCCCCCCGGAAACCTGTTGAAGTCGGCCGCTTGGCCGGGCTTGTAGCCAAATTAACTGCAGACGTCCTCCAAACTAGCTCTGGAGGCCAAACACCCGGAAATGAGGAAGAAGAGGAGGAAGGCAGGACCCTCGAATTGAGGGCGGGGACCCCCGACTGGTGTGTGTGCCTGCGCCCCCTGCGGGGAGAGAGTTGTGCACCTGAAAGTGGAGTTTGTCCATCCCCCCCGGGCTGCCTCCTGGATTGGACTGACCCTACGCGCCAGGATGCACCGGGCATAGAGAGGACAGTGCGGAGAGAGCTGGAGGGGAGAAGAAACTCCTGACTTTGAGGCCTGCGCTGTCTGGGTGGGAGCCGGTCAGCAACTCTGTCTCTCTGATCTGCCAGCTCGAGAGGATGTTCGGGTCCAGATCAGCAGGTATCCATGCTTTGCTTCTCCTGAGTAGTTATCCATGCTTTGCTTCTTTTATGTGCTTTAACCTGAATAAATGCTCAATGTAGTCACCTTGTTCTGGCGTGATTATTGCCATCCGGAACACCAGTGTAGGCAGAGGGAGAGGGGGATAGAGAAGGATGCACAACTGGAAAGTGTCGGAGGGAGAAGGGGTCCTGGTGACAACAAGTTGGAAACAAGCCAGAAATGCACTCTTGTGGCTAAGACCAACAGCCTTCTGTGTGTCATAGGAAAAGAGGCTGAGAAACCTGGGACTGCTTAGCCTAGGGCAGAACAAGCTGGGGGCGGATCTTTACAATGTGAGTAAGGAAGACAACGTGCTAAGGACAAGACAGACAGTGGAATCAAGCTGAAATATGGGAGATTCCACTTCAACTGCTTTACTGGGAGCAGTGGTACAAGTTGCCCAGAGAGGCTATGGAATTTCCATCCCGGCCACACTCTTGAGCAACCTGCTATAGGTGACTGCTTGGGCAGGAAGGTTGGACTAAATGATCTGCAAAAGTCTTTTCCAACCTCTGTGTGATTCTGTGAGAAAAATAAGAAAAAAAATAGGCAATTAAAGCATAGAGTCTTTACCTCATATCAAAATAGAAATTCATCCTAGTATCAAGGTAATGGATGAATCTATACTTATATGAAGACTGAATTTGGTGGCATGTGGTATTTTGATGGAGATTTAGCTTTAAAAATATCTCAAAATAGGTATTTGAAAGTAAGTAAGCAGATGCACAGGGTATCTCCACTTTGTTCAGGCCGTTTAGCCAGTCATGCTTTGACATACACATTATATATTGCATCTATAATCTCCTTAAGAACTTAATATATTTCAATGGTGTTTTCTGTAAGCTTTAAGCAAGATATTTATTAAAGATGTTTTGGAATTTGTTTAGTAGCATATTTTCTTTTAAATTATCGTAGCATAAAAAGCATATATGTTTGACTGCATGAGTCAAAAGAAACATTAAATTTTTCATTATTATAACGCCTTTATGTATTTTCATAGATAATATCAATTAGATATTATGCATTAACTAGCAAAGATAATTCAGGTCTCGATAAAACGTATATATTGCGAATGAGAGATTTTGAAACTGGACATATGCCAAACTCTTCTGAAATAATTCTGGAGATTATAATTCTGGCAAAGGGGGAGTTACAGAGGTTTTCTGTTGCTGAGTCATTCAGACACTTGCTCAATATTCTTCTGTTAAAGAATCAGGTCAGTACTTCTATTATTTGGAATGGAAAGTAGCATTACTTCCCCTTTGCTGTAAGTTTAGTGTAAAATGGCACTGTAGTCTATCTACATACAATGTACATTCTGTAGGTATTAACCCTTTCTCTTAATTATTTGTCTTGTTTACCCAAATAAAAATAATAAAAAATATAGCATATGTGTGATGCAGACAGGGCAGGAAAAGAAGAGTCAAAGATTTAAGCATTTGTAGGCTATGTTTTATACTTCATAGGATTGAGACACCTAAATCTATATGCAGTACTCTGATTTTGGTAGGAATTAATAATATAACAGGCATTTCCATATGTCTAGGACTTTTTTTAACATTTATTTTTGTTTATTAAGTTAAATCTTAAGAGATTCTGTTAGAGTTTAGAACTTTAACATGCTAGATACTACTCTTAGCTACACAGGCTAAGAGAGGAACAAATATGCACAACTGCTTAAAAAGAATATGAACCTGTGGTTTAAAATACTTAACAAATGATAAATGATATATAGATCTTTTTCTATTGCATTTTGTTGTTGCTATCCTGTGGAATTTGTTGTTGATATTTTTTAATAAATCACCAGTTGATAACTAGAAATCACAGTAGGAAAATATAAACAATTATGCAAATATTAAGATAGTAAAATATAACTCAACAAAACATGGGTTAAAACTTTCTGAAATAAACTCCTTTTTGATTTATGATCCTTGAATATGTGATGCAGTACTATTATACTAGCACATGTAAGAATATAGGCTATGGCTCAAAACATTGCAGAAACTGACCTCTTTTTTATCAATTTCATTGCGGGGAGGCAATGCAGTCAGTCTGTAGGGGTGTCCCTCAAATTTGGCATTAAGCTATGTAAGTAAAGATATGCGCAACTTGCACACACTTTGATTTAACTGCCTAAGTAAACTAAAAGATCTACACACTCTTAACACACCTCAACTCCCATCCTAAATTTAAAGGCAAAATATATTCAAATACACTAGGTCACCATCAGGTTGTTTAAGTGCAGCAGTAATCCTGTCTATTTGTAAAACTGAATTAGGTAACAAATTTTATATGACAGTGGGATTCTCCCTTTTTTCAAAAGCATTTTCCCAGCATGATGATCTCATTGGAATCACAGAGACGTGATGGGATAGCTCACATGACTGGAGCACTGCCATGGAAGGCTATGTGCTCTTTAAGAAGGACAGGCTGGGAAGGCAAGGTCGTGGAGTTGCTCTTTATGTGAGAGCAACTGGAATGCATGGAGCTCAACCTGGGAGTGGAGGATGAGCAAGTTGAGAGCTTGTGGGTAAGGATTAGAGGGCAGGCTAATGTGGGAGACACTGTGGTGGGTGTCTGCTACAGGCCACCTGACCAGGACGAGGAGGTTGATGAGGCCTTCTATAGTCAGCTGGATATTGCCTCTCAGTCACAGGCTCTGGTTCTCATGGGGGACTTCCACTATATTGTGACCTTTCTTGGCAAGCTAAAGGCCATAGATTAAAATTATATAGTAACAATGATTTGAGACCTTAATTGAATAAATCAATGGCATTTTCTTTTTATGAAAGATTACTTCCTCTGAAAGACTGTCAGCAGATGAAAAGGCCTAGTGCAGTCTCTTTGTCAAGAGCCCACTCAAGTTTTCCTTTTCTTCCTGCAAGGTTTTGTCACATTGTCCTTCTGCTACAGCTGTGCAGAGCAGGAGATTTTATTAACTGCTGCCCTGGAGCAGAAACCTAAACTTTCTTAATAGTCTCCTTGACAAAGCAAGTGTAAAAGCCCTGCACAAAATATTCCAAAAACTTGCCAGAGAGTAAAAGGAAAGTGAAGGTATGATTAGCTGGATGTTGCCTCATGGTCACAGGCCCTGGTTCTCATGGGGGACTTCAACTACCCCGACATCAACTGGAAGGACAACACAGCCAGGCACAAAGAGTCCTGGAGGTTCCTGCAGAGCGTTGATGATAACTTTTTGACCCAGGTTGTGGAGGAGCCGACGAGGAAAGGTGGGCTACTGGACCTCGTGCTAACAAATAGAGAGGGACTTATAGGAGATGTGAAGGTGGGGGGTAGCCTCGGCTGCAGTGACCATGAGTTGGTGGAGTTCAGGATCCAACGAGGAGGTGGCAGGGCTGTAAGTAGCCTTGCAACCATGGACTTCAGGAGGGCCAACTTCGGCCTCTTCAGAGACCTCCCCAGAAGAATCCCATGGGTTACAGTTCTAGAAGGAAGGGGGCCCAAGGGAGCTGTTTAGTTTTCAGGTGGCACTTCCTCCACGCCCAGCTTCAGTGCATCCCTGTGTGTAAGAAGTCAGGCAGAGGGGGCAGGAGACCTGCATGGATGAGCAAGGAGCTTGTGGCAATGCTCAAGCAGAAGGCGGTGGTATACAGAATGTGGCAAAAAGGACAGGCCCCCTGGGAGAAATGCAGGAACATAATCAGGGAATGCAGAGATGTGACAAGGAAAGTGAAGGCACGTTTGGAACACAGTCTGGCAAGGGATGTTAAAAATAACAAGAAAAACTTTTCCAAATATATTAACAGCAAAAGGAAGATCAGGGAAAACGTCGGTCCTCTGGTGAATGGGATGGGCACCCTGCTTAAGAATAACACAGAAAAAGCAGAGTTGCTGAATGCCTTCTTTGCTTCAGTGTTCACCAAGGGCAGCCCTTTAGAGTCCCAGGCCCTAGGGACAAGAGAAGAAGCCTGGAGAGAGAAAGGCTTGCCCTGGGTAGAGGAAGATTGGGTCAGAGAGCACCTAAGGAAACTCGATACCTACAAATCCATGGGCCCTGATGGGATGCACCCCCATAGTTCTGCATGAGCTGGCGGATGTCATAGCCACTCTCCATCATCTTTGAAAGATCCTGGAGAATGGGGGAGATGCCAGAGGACTGGAAGAAAGCCACTGTCACTCCAGTCTTCAAAAACGGCAAGAAGGAGGACCCAGGTAACTACAGGCCAGTGAGCGTGCACCTCTGTCCCTGGAAAAGTGATGCAATGGCTCATAGTGGCCATTCTCTCCAGGCACATGGAGGACAAGAAGGTGCTCAAGAGTAGTCAGCATGGATTCACCAAAGGGAAGTCTTGCTTCACTAATCTGATAGCCTTCTATGATGGAATGACCAGCTGGATAGATGAGGGGAGGGTGGTGGATGTAATTTATCTCGACTTCACCAAGGCTTTTGACACCATCCCTCACAACATCCTCCTGGGCAAGCTCCAGAAGTGTGGGATAGATGAGTGGACAGTGAGGTGGATTAGGAACTGGCTGGATAGCAGAGCTCAGAGAGTGGTGATCAGCGGTGCAGAGTCTAGTTGGAGGCCTGTAGCTAGTGGTGTCCGCCAGGGGTCAGTCCTCTGTCCAGTCCTGTTCAATTTATTCATCAGTGACTTGGATGAAGGCACAGAATGCTCCCTCAGCAAGTTTGCTGATGACACGAAACTGGGAGGAGTAGCTGACACCCCAGAGGGCTGCGCTGCCATCCAGAGGGACCTGGACAGATTGGACAACTGGGCGGTGAAAAACCTCATGCAATTCAACAAGGCCAAGTGCAAGGTCCTTTACCTGGGCCTGGGGAGGAATAACCCCAGACACCAGTACAGGCTGGGGACTGACCTTCTGGAGAGCAGCTCTGCAGAGAGGGACCTGGGTGTCATGGTGGATGACAAGTTGACCATGAGGCAGCAGTGTGCCCTCGTGGCCAAGAAGGCCAATGGGGTCCTGGGGTGCATTAAGAAGAGCGTCTCCAGCAGGTCGAGGGAGGTGATTCTGCCCCTCTACTCAGCCCTGGTGAGGCCGCATCTGGAGTATTGTGTCCAGTTCTGGGCCACACAGTACAAGAAGGATGTGGAGCTGCTGGAAAGAGTCCAGCGCAGGGCTACAAGGATGATCAGGGGCCTGGAACATCTGCCCTATGAGGAGAGGCTGAGGGAGGTGGGCCTGTTCAGCCTGGAGAAGGCTGAGAGGGGATCTAATCAGTGTATATAAATACCTCAAGGGAGGGAGTGCAGAGGATGGTGAGGGTCTCTTTTCAGTGGTGGCCACTGATAGGACTAGAGGAAATGGCCGGAAACTGAAACATCAAAAATTCCACAGGAACTTAAGGAAAAAATTCTTAACAGTGAGGGTGACAGAGCACTGGAACAGGCTGCCCAGAGAGGTTGTGGAGTCTCCTTCTCTGGAGATCTTCAAAACCGCTTGGACGCAGTCCTGTGCCATGTGCTCTAGGTGACCCTGTGTGTGCAGGGGGTTTGGACTGGATGACCTCTAAAGGTCCCTTCCAACCTTATGCATTCTATGATTCTATGATTCTATGAAAAGGGCATTTCCTCAGTTTTCTTGTAACATCACTGATATATCAGTTTTGACATATAAACAAATAATTTATGTAAGTCCCCTTATGAAAAAGAAAATAAGTGAATATGGTACTCATGCTTTTAGAACACGTTTCAGATCATTACAGTATAAATGAGTTTGTAATGAAAGACATTGTGGAAATCAGTATTATCTGTTATTTATGAGCAACAACGACAGAAACCTGGTTCTATTAATTCGAATAATATGCTACAACGTTTGTTATCCTAACACGAAAAAAAAATGATAATACTACTTTGTCTAAGCAGTGATTTACATAAATATGGAGCATTAGCATTACTGTATTCTGAGTTTTGCATAATAGTGTGAACTCTTTGAACACAATCTACATAGAAGAAAGAACCACTATAAGACCACTAACTGCTCTGATTGTGAAGGTTTATATTACTTGGTGATGCTGCATTGCCAAAGCAAAAGCAGTCTGTTTTTATCAGAGAGTGAGCATTCCTTCTTCCCTGGGGCTTCTTTTAACAAACAGAATATTTCTGTGTAAATGGCAATACATTACTGTGGAAAATTTGCTTGAGAAAGGGGAAATTAGAGAAAAACTAAGGCCTAACAGAAGTTATGACATTACAGAGGCTTGCTTGAGCTGAGAGTCAGTTACCACTTCAAGGATGGTTGGTATGTACTGAATCTACTTCTGCACAGTTCCCTGGGCAACACAATCTGCCCTCCTAGCACATGCTAATAAGAGTAAACAAAGAGTGGAGCAAAATGGAGACACCATGGCCAAACTTTGTTGGATTCCCTGCAGAGGGTATAACCGATGGTGCCATGCAGCTAATGGGTGAATGGAGGGTGGAGTGGAGTGAAGACACCGCAGCCAAACTCTGTTGTACTCCCTGCAGATGTGGCGACGTGGTTGTACCATGCAGCTAATAATCCACATAGTGCGATAACATGTCTGGTGCTGGTTCAACAATGGTGGCAGATCAGTCCCCTTCCATGGACTTTGCTCAAACTTTTTCTCATTCTAATCTCATTGTAATACCAATATACAACCCCGTACCAGAAGTTATCTGCTTCCAAGGAATGACCACTCCTCACTGAACATGCTCTCTAGATTTTTGATCGAGTCCAGAGGCTTTTTAAAGCAAACAATAACAAATGTAAGTATGACTAGAGTCACTCAAGCTCTACCTAAATGTAAATATATATATATATATATATATACACATAAGGTGAACTAAGGGGGAAATAATTAGAGGGAAGACTCCATCCTAACTTCTGGGAGAAGTCGGCAGGCACTTACTAAACCTACCTTCCCTTCAAACTGCAACAACTTCAGTACACTGAAAGGGATGTCATAGACATCATTGGGCAAGCACTTGAATATAATGTTTCTGTTTTTTTTGTTTGTTTGTTTTATTTTGTTTTGTTTTTGTAATCTGCGAACAAAACATTCCTCAGCATAAGCTTTTGTTGATCTGAGCCTCTAGAACTGAGAAGGAAAATGCATATGATATAAAATACTCAGGCTTTTGACATGAGAGATATCTATAATAATTTAGGTGAGAGTGCTGTCTTCCTGAGGCTACAGGCTGTTTGTACCAGCTCTTGTCAAAATCACGATCCATTTGTACATTCTTGATTAGTGACACATATTGTGGTTTCATTTTATTCTTTGTACTTAAATTGGTTTTTGCCTAAGGCAGTCATTTAAGATAAGTTCATTAAAGTATGTTATTCCATTTCAGTTTTTGTGAGAAAGAAAAAAGGAAAAAGCTGTGCTGAGAAGTGAAAGACTTTGAGACATAATTTATTTTGACAACTATACTGTTATAGCAGGAAGGTAAGAAAAACAAATTTAACAGGAGTTATACACAAATTGTTAGGTTTTTCTTCCATTTGTATTGTATGAAAGCATGAAAATGTGAAAATATATTATTCTGCCATACACCAAAACAATCAATGTAACACTTGGGCAATGTATATTTTTTAATTTTTTGCTTCAGCTGGATCAAAATTTCACCTTTTAATTTACATCAGTTTTACATATTTGGTTAAAAAAATCTTCAGTTTCTAAGCTTAAGCTTGAGAAATTAAAGATTTTTTTTTCGTCAAAACTAACATGCAGAGCAAATAGAACATTGTGAGGGAATAAATATATGAAATAGTTTTGAAATGCATAAACAGGGTGTTTGTGAAGCAAGCTGGCTTTAATATAAACTGCAAAATCTCCTGCAGGGCCAGCTGCTCCCCAAGGGAGGACAAGCTGAGCGAGTCGCAGCAAAGCAGAGCAGGGCAGTGGCCTCACCAGCAAGGAACTGGGATGCTGAGACAGCAACCAGGATCAGGATCAGATCTGGAGACCCCAGCTAGTGATCCCATGATCACCAAGTATGTTTGGTGCTGAAGCAGGTCTGTGGTCAAGCCAAGAATGCAAGTCAGTGGGTCAGGGTCAAGAAGGTAGGGCCCAGATGCAGGCACAGCTGTGATGTGGCTTAGGCAAGAGTTGACCATAGACTAAGACAGATAATCTCCTTATGTCAGATAGATTTACCTCTCCAAACTTCTAGAAACAAGTTTGCATTTAAGGCCCTAACAGTCCTCAGTTCCGACTAAGAAAGACTGAAATCTCAACCTTAGGATCTAGAGGAACATAGGGAGAGTGAGCATAACACCAGGGGGCTGGTTATTAGGGATATTTTAAATATAATTTTAACTGCAATGCTAACCAGACTTTTCTGTATAAATTGGGCAGTTTGGACTATCAGTCCGTTAAGACATTAATTGGACTACAAATACATCCTGCTTTCCATATGTATAGCGTATTCGCTTTGCTATGTATAGTGAATTTTTGAGGGTAAACAAAAATCTTCCTTCACACACAAGTTCTTCCCCCTGGAATGGTGCCTTCCAAAAAGTAGTAAGGTCTTCTAGATTATAAAAAGAAGCGTACAAGAAACACAAGTCCATAGCAGAATATTTAAGAAAACTTTTGCTTCTGTGTTTTCTGTTTGAGGAAGTTCTTAAACCACAATTCTTAAACTACAGTCATTTCCTTTGTAAAACTCTATTTTTGTGGAATTAAGCAAGTTTTACCTGTATCTTTTCTATATCCATGCCGGGTTATAAGCAATGGTTCAATCACTGGTTGCCTCTTCTTTATTACTAGCCACAGAACGTATGGTACAGTGTCACTGTAAATAAAATAAATAAAATGTAAATAAAATGCTTAACTTCTATGCAATCTACCTTTTTAAAATGAATTTCGCTTCTGGCAATTTGACATCAATCATTGCATCTCTGTGCACTGATACTTGCTTGATCATTACAGAAATGAGGAAAGTAATGTTATAATTATATCTGCTTCTTCCATTCCTAATAACTAACGATCCTGTGTGTTTTGTATTCAACAGCAGGTCGGTGGTATTAGACAGGAAATATGAAGCCTAAATTCAAACTTACTCTATATCAAAAGTGTTGATCTGAATAAACAAGGATAATTCCCAAGGTGAACTAGCAAAAGCAGTTAGTAAAAAATGACTGCGTAGCCTCTGCATTTATCATGAAACTAAAAGTGAACCTTATCACAGCAATATAAGATATTGAATACTTGATTTATATCCAGATGGACCTCTCTTGCACTGCATTAAGTAATGTCCAGCAATTTCCAATATATCCATAAATAAAAGTCTTTAATAGTGCCTTCCATCAGCCCACCTGTGTCGCTACCATGAGGCAAAGCAGCATCATTTAAAAGGTAAAAGTATATAGTTCTTCAAGCATGAAATGAATGAACTGACATCAGGAAATAATATTGTCTATTCAGCTGCCACTGTGAATAACAAAAGTTGCTCGAATATCTTTTGATGTGAGACACCAAATTGCCAAGGTTGAAAAGCCTCACAGAATCATAGAGGTACTGTTTCTATTGAAAAACATTGACAGAAAAACAGAGTAAAAGTGCTAGCAAGTAATTTGACTGTCTTTCTTAATGCCTTGGCCCACCAAAATCAAGGAATGGTTAAAGAAATTTAAATGACCTTACAGCTCTGGTCGAGATAGTCTATCATTTTGCTGTGCTGTTAGAAGGTGCTCTTGTTGCCAGTAATTTTCCTACCAATATAGGTAGAAAACCACTCCAAAATGCTCCATATAAAGGATGCTCCATATGCCTGACAATTTTGTGTAGGAAACTTATCAAAAATCAAGTAAGTAAATTAATATATGGGCAAGTAGTACATGTTCAGTGCCATGACTTCTTACATGCTTATAAAGCGGTCGTTCACATCAACCTTGAGCAATAATCATTGGGAAGCACAGGCAGCTGAGAAAGTGCCAATGAACCTGACACTTTTCACTCTAAAATCATTATCTCTGTCAAAATTTTATTTGTCTGTTTAAGGAAAGTTGGCTTTTTTTCACTCCCTTTAATATCTCTTTGAGTGAACAACAGCTTGAAATTGCAACCTACCTGCATTCTTACTTAAATATTTTACCACAGTATCATAACCATAATGTAAAACTCTAAAGGAAATAGAGGGACAGTTTTCCACACTTTTTTTCTTTTTTTTTTTTTTTTTTTTCATTTTCTGGGTTGGGGGGAGGGACTGGAGCAGCAGAGGAAGGAAAACTTTCTGTCTGTACCACCAATTAGGGATTGTCAAATGTAAAGAAGTTGAAAATGGTTCTTTTAGGGATTGATCAATTGGCAGTGTCCTCTAAACATAACAGGTTTTACCAAAACTTAAAAAATAAAAGTCATTCTGGTCTAAAATTCTCTTGCTTGAACTTAAGTGGGTTTTCTTTTTGATTCTCAGTAGAGAATCAAAAGCCTAGAAGCTGTTGACTACAAACCCACATTCAGGTAGATTTATTGAGATAGGTCTACTTTGGCAGTCTCTGTCTTTCGTATATGTATATAATATATTCTTGATACATCCTGCCAATGAAAATCATTTATCTCTCTATATATATTTTATGTAAGTCTTTATGCTGTACACACACAACCAAAATTGACATATTCTCATTTTTTTCATGAAATTTTTTTTTTCCAGAAAAAAAAACAGTATCTTTTTCTGCATATCTTAGCTTACCTAGGAAGCCTTATACCTAGAGACTCTTAATGAACAGAATTATTCATGTGAATGAAGTCAATTCATACAATTATGATTTCAGCAAACTGTTTTATGCAAAAGTTCCTATGTTCCTATCTTGCAGTTCCTTTACAAAGTATATTTCAGTCAGCTTACAATCAATGCAATCAAATTCCTACATTTATTTAAAAACAAACCAGGAAGCGCTGGTCTTAAGCTCCTCTATTAAAAATAAGAAAAGTTGAATGTAGATTCTTGAAAATCCCTTATTGCAAAAACAGGATGTACTATCTCACAGTAAGTGTTCCTGATAAAGATCAACCTACAATATAAACCTTTTTTTTTCCATTTGTGTGCAAGTAATAACCACCAACATCAAATTAAGAAATGTAGTCATTCTAGCATATTTCTCTAAAGATGAAATCCCTCAAGCTGGCAGTGCTTGAAACATTCTGAAAAATAACAAATCAAAACTGACACAGTTAATGCAGAGAAAGGAGGTTAATGTGGGCTATGCAATCTCTTTTTGCTGACTTGTCCAGAAGCAAACATCAGTCTGTAATGATGCATTATGACACAAAATAACAAGAGATGAGAATGAGGTAGGGCACAAATGTCAGTCTAGAAATCTTGCAGCACTGCCAAAAGATTCAAAGCCACTTACTGACATTTTTTTTTTTTGCTGGGGTAAGCATGAATCAGCCTAACAGCGCAATTGACAGTGTTATCGTATATGGAAATTGTAAAATAATATTTATTAGCACTGTGAAGAATCCTGAGGTAAATGAGATACTAATATATATAAGCACTACAAAAAGAAGTATGTTTATTTACATAAGCATGTTAAGTTTGTGAAAAATATAACTAAAAATATATTGGAATTAACTAACTTCCAAACCAAAAATATATTACTATTTTAACACACTTGTAATCCATATAGTCATGAATTAAATTTTTTAAATGACTTTTAATAGATATTTGGCCACAATTAGAAAAAGGAATTAAGTGAATATGCTCTGAAAACCTTTCCTTGTGCCAATTTAATGACATTTTTCCAAACAGTGGAAGTGAATTATTTCAGAGAATATTGTTATAGAGTAATAATTTATTTTCTTACCTTGAAGGGGATAGTTAAGTATTTGTTTACATTTATAGCGGTCTCACAAAATATCAGCACTTTTCATTCATCATTTACTTCACTTTACTTAAACCTCGTCTACACTTTACTTTTTATCCTTTCAAATGAGTTTTATAGTGAACTAGAAAAAAAGAGAATTTTTTTAAATTTTCAGTAAATCAAACATCTTGGAACTTTGAACTGTGAAAGATTTCTTGGTGCTTTTATTAGATTAATCTCTTTTAAAACCATAAAACAGCAGAATTACAGGTTGGTTTAAGTTGGGGGAGACTTCTGGAGGTCTTCTAGTTCCTTCTGCCCAAGCATGGCACCCGCTGCCCAGCACTGCATCCAGTTAGTTTTTGAATATCTCAAGGGATGGAGACTTGATAACTTATCTGGGCAACATGTTTCAGTGTTTGATCACTCGTGGCAAAACAAATCTTTCCTATGCAGAAGTCACATGTATTCCTGTATTCAGTTTGTGCCTATTACCTCTGTCTTGTCCCTACGTACCGCTTAGAGGACTGCGACTCTTGCCTTCCATTCCCTCTCCTGTCACACATGGATATACCTTGAGAAGATCCCCGAGCCTGCTCTTCTTGAGGCTAAACCCCAGCTTTACGAGCCTCTTCTACTGTGACACATAGTCCAGTCCTTTAAACATCTTCTCTGAACTTGTCCTGTGATTCCAAAATCATTTTCCTATTTAAAAAGGGGTTTTCCTTAAATATGTACATTATGCCTAGGTGTTAGGAATACACACACACACACAAACACAGATTTACACACACATATATGTTTTTTGTTCATTTTCTTTCCATAAATTAAATCTAAACAGCTAAAATACCCTACTACTAACAGATTGTGCTGTTTATCAGTACGGTCTGAGGCAATGATGCAGTTGAATGGTTTGCTGAAGTTATCTATTGAAAATAATATATTTCATGTTCATGTTCTTAGAAAATCAAATATTTCTGATAAATATAAACATTACAATAAAATTGAAACTGGCAGAGCTTGAGACTCAGGGGTTACCAGGTTAACTGTATGATGCACTTAAAATAAAAACTGAAATTCTTGTTGACATAGTTGGCTCAGTTATGTCTCTAGATCTTCTGTTGGATTTTGCAGTGTGCATGGAAGCCTTTTTCTGTTTTTCGAGTAGTTCATGTGGAGCTCTGCAGAATACATCTGCAGTAAAAAAGGTCCTATCCATCTAGAGTGCAGCATGATCAATATAAGGTATTTGTAACCTATTTAAATATAACCCACCTGCCCAAAATACCTGCCATTGTAATAATAAAAAGGCATTTTGACCTACATAGATGTATTACATGAAATACAATTTTCAGTAGCACAACATAAATAGTAATAATTGTGAATCTCAGAATCCAGCTTTTAGAAATCTATATATTTAATTTATGTGTATTTTAGTTATCATGCTTCTTCTTGTATGAAGATGTATTCTTCTTCATATACAGTATTATTACATATTTTACATATTTTTCTTCTTCTCATTTCATTTTCATGGTACTCCGCGTAAATAGAATAGCTGTTGACATTTTTCATTATTGTAGAAGATTGTTATACATAATTGGAAAGTATTAAAAAAAACATATAAATAGATTAATGATGCTCAATCACAAACAGCCAGTGGAGGAAAGTAAGGCGTTTTCAGTGATCCTGGGGGTACGCTTGTATTTCAGTCATGAGCCTTTGCTCAGATTATACATATTCTAGACCTGCAAAATGATATTCACTTACCCCTAATTCTGTGACAATGTTCACATGGGGACGGTGATGTTAAATTGCACCTATCAGATCAGAATAACTGGTCCCTATTTTCCTTACTTTTGCAAAATTTGCATAGAACTCCTTATGGCCACTCTAGCTTTTATTAGAAGATAGACTCTTCTCTCTCTCACAAAGTTCAGAGGGTTATTTTATGCTACAAAGGGCTACTAACTGTTTTCAATCCATGCCTACAGCTCCATTTGATGCCACAGAAAGTTCCAGTACAGGTTGAAGGCAGATAATATGCCAAGTGTTTGGCATCATAACTAGAATGTATGCTAAATATGCTATTAATTTTCTTAAAAAGACTCATCAGAGTTAAATGAAAACTATGCAACAGCTAGTGCCCTTGATTTAATATTTGTCTAGGATTTATCCAGACATCTGAGCACAAGCTTTTGAACACATTGGTTTCAAAACAAACTGGAGGGACACACCACAAGGCTTGAACAAGAGGCTTGATAAGTTGAAAAATATCACATTTTGTGAAAAACGATTGTGTTGCCTGAAAAAGAAATACAAATGTGGCTAGAGAGGCCTGAGAAAGTAATGGATTCTTGTTCAAGAGTCCTGTCATAGGAAACAAGACCTTAAAGAGCTAGGTTTTCATCTAATACAATGTAGCAAACACTGACCATCCCTTTTTTTTTTAATCCTGAATTTGAACTTAAAAATGCAATTTGAAGACACAGAAATACAAACTTTTGTGCACAAGTTCACTGAAGAACATCAAGACTCTGCTTAGTCGATTGAATCAGGGTTCTTATGCACATAGGAGAGAGAATACATTAGGGTAGTCAAATAATTTTGACAGAAGAAAAAAATTTTACCGTGGTATATAAGCAAAACAATACTATTTTGTTATATTTATAATTTCTATTATTTTAAATGGCTTTTTGACACTGCAGACTAATTCTCATCCCTGGGGGATAAACACCCAAGAGTTCACACATAATACAAACATCTTATGCTTAATTAAAATACCCAAAACCCAAGAAAATTGTGCTGACACAGATCAAATACATCACGTAACATGTCAGCAAGGTCTACCAGTTACTTTATTCTAAAAATGTCTTTCTGCCAGTTCATTTAATTATCATATCTCAACTTCCTAATCCACAAGGAATCATATTTCCAAGAAAAAAATGAACATTATTCCATTCCTCCACATAATATTTCACAATTTTTGGTCACAAAGATGATCATGGGAAAATTGTTGTTCATCTGCTTGACTATGAAACAGGAATGCTAATTTGGAATGTGTTTTTTTCACACTTTAGCTGGAGAACTTAGAAGTTCAGAATTCCATTACTAAGTAGTGTATACAATTCTGTGTTGATAATGTATAGAAGATATTGCCTGAGAAAAATATGATAACGAACATATGAAGTTCAACAAAGTCACATGTAAAGTAACAGCATCAGAGATGGAACAACCCTTTGAAATAGTACAGGCTGCATTTGAATAGCTAGAAAATAACTTTGCAGGAAAGATCTGGGATATCCTTGCAGCAAAAAAAAAGGACAACCACATCAGGCTATGGTTGGGCTGTATTAACATAAGCATATTCATCTCTATTCAGTCTTTGTGAAAAAATACAGATATATATATATATATATATATGTATATATATATAATGGTGTGGTTCCCCAGTACAGGAAAGATACTATCCTACTGGAAGGCGTTCAGCAGAGGGACACCAGGGTTGTGACAGGGCTGGAGTGCTGGATGTATAAAGAGCAATTGACGGAACTGGGCTCAGAGCATGGGAAGTTCTTCCTTAATAAAAGGACACTTTCAACCACGAAAGGTAAGGGGAAAAAAAAAGAAAAAAATAAAGGAATTTTCTACCATGACAGTGGTCATGCTGGGGACAAATTGCCTGGAGATGTTGTGAATCTCCATCTCTGGAGATATTCAGAACTCAACCAGACAACCAAATCTGAGCGACTTGCTCTAACTGGTTGTGCCTTGACCAAGAGGCTGGACTAGAAAATCTCTGGAGATCCTTTCTGAACTGCATGATTCTGTGATTCTGCACAGTTAGAATCAATCCTGGAAGGTCATATTTGTTTCAGCACATTTACAAAATAATTGAAATAAATTCAAGAAGCGGTACTTAGTTAAATTACAGTCTTCCACTAATTAAAAGAGATAACGATGCAAACTCCTAAAATGCTCTCTCAGGTCAGCCTCTCCTCAGCGGCTGACTCAGGGGCTTTCAGTTTGGTTGTAGTATAGTTTATTGGTCTTTGGAGTAGATACACTGAAGGGATATAACATTTATTATTTAAAATACATTTCATTATTTTGCTTCTCTTCATCTAAAAACCTATGTAGAGCTGTGAAGTTCAAGCGTTTGACAGTCAATTTAACAGTTCAACATGTGGGATAGGTGAAATGAATTAGAAAAGCTTTATGCTAAAATGGGCAAGTTCTTCAAATAGCGTAGGTAATTTTGTCCCTCACCTCCAAAATAGAAAGAATGCTATTTTCTTGGATCTAAGGAATAAAGTTCAAAGCATCTCCTGTCTTTAGGCACTGCAGAAACTAACTTTCAGTAAGTTTTAAAATCCATTTTCTTTGCTACTTCATGCAATGATTAGTATCACCTTTTTTTTGAGTATTCTACAAATTGCTGACATACTGCAGGTTAGATCTTGCAATAGCCCTATTAGAGGAGAAAGTAAAGGTTTTGGTTCAGTTGATTCAGAGAGCTTTTATATTGCTATATAGCAGTGTCCAGGTTCAGCAAGCTTTGTTAAATCACCAATACACTACCCCCACTCTTGAACTCCATTCCCTCTAGCAGCTGAAATATATCTCACATTAAGACTTTTCTTGGGCTTTCCCAGTTGGCATCCAGGCAGCACCCTCAACAGTTGCATTTGTAACCTCACAGAGTGAGTAACACCTGCAAAATAATGCAATTGTCATCTCCTCATAATTATGCAAAACAAAAAATACAGGTTCACCTAAAATTTCATCTTGCCTTCCATATCAAAATGCCTGAGAAGCAAAAAACACTTGTGATACTGACCAGAAACTTTTTGAGTTGCTACCTTAAATTTGCAAGGTAAGTAATGTAATTACAGAGATCTGTTATAGGGACCTGGTATTGCTGGTATTAGCAGAAAGAAAGAAACATCCTCAGCACTGACTGTTTGTAGTTTAGTATAATTAACTATAATTATGGGATAGCTAATACAGCCCAAATGGAAAAAAAAAAAAAAAAAAAAAAAGGCAAATACTTATTCATGTCTATTTATGAACTGACATGGACTATTGGTTAGAAATGGCAAAGAAACCCATGTCTGTATATGAAATCTTGTGAACATTTGATGACATATGAATAACAATTTATGTGAGCTATAAGAAATTCCATACTTCTATTAGCTAAAGAATAAAAATGGAGAGAATGTGTGATGCTTCTTCATTTTAAAAGAATCACATTTTTATTGTGATTTTTATTGACAGCTGGTGACAAGTTTCATATACCTTAAACTTCTGGGAAAACTCTAATCAAAATCATTGAAAAATACCAAATAGTGTAATGAGTCAAGAATTCTAAACTATAAAAGAAGAAATGACTTAAACTAAATGTTGTTGTATGAATATTTCAGTTTTACAGTTTTGTTCTGTGGATATAACTGTGGACACAACTATATATCTATCTATACACAGATCCAGAAAAATAGTTGAAAATAAAGACACCTTTATACATTTTCAATCCTGTGGCTGGTCAGCCGCAAACACACTAATTGCTTGTCTTCCTGAGAAAGTATATATATACAGTATAAGTGAAGAATGCACCAACAGCTTGAAAAGCTTGTGTATATTCTTAGTCAACTGTCTAAAATGTTACTGTAAGGAATGTCAAATTTGGACACAAAAATGTGGAAACATCTTTTAACATGTAGTTCTTACAGACTACATTTTCTCAAATTTGGAAAGATATATACCTTTTTATCTGTAATCACGCTGAAGGAAAGAAATACATTATTACAGTGCATCAGAAATAAGATTTTTACCATACGTAAGTCGTTTTAAACTTTTCTTTTTCTGCTGCAAATCATCTCTTAATTTGGCAAAGCTGCTTTTAATTTTATTGTGCAGTGGATCTTTTTTTTAAAAAATAATAGTACATTTGTATAACCCTCAAGCTGAAATTCAATCTATTTTGCAATAGTATAAAGTTGAGATTGGATTATTTGTTTTCTTATTTTTTTCCATGAATGATTGAAAATATTAAATATTTTGATAATTTAGAGAGAAAAATACAATTAATAACAAATAATAGATTTTAAATCTGTTTAGAATTTGTTTAAAATATTTATGGTAGAAAGAGATTTTTCACAAGAAACTAGCTATTTTTTTCAAGGACAGCCTGAATTTTTTTCTTGACTGCAACTTCTTTTAATTATGTTTATTTCCCTACTGAACTCAATATATGCTAAAGGCTTTTAGCAGTGTTTCTATGGCTTGTTTTGAGTCCCATTATAGGCAATGTAATTAATTTCACTGAGTACTGTACTGCAAGCTCAAGCCCCTCTAAGGAGTGGATACTACAGAAAGCTAAAAAATTCGCAGTGTCCCTAGTAAGTCAAAATGCCTATAACGTTTCTTTTAAGATACCTTATTAGATTCACAGAAATTAGATTCACAGAAACACAGAAATATAGGAAGGTTCACTAAATTAATGAAATGTGGTAGTGGACAAGTGGAGAAATGCTACACAATAGCTCCATGGGCAATTGTTTCTCTCTTACTTCATTTTCTATACATCTAGGAAGGTGTATTGCAATCCTTTTCGGAACAACTTAAGACTGTACTTATCTGATATATATGGTTAAAAACAATTTTTCAAAGATATGCATCATGGAGACAGTTAGTTTTGACTATGTCATAGAGTATTCAGTATACAGGGTGATACTTTTGAATCACATTTGTGCCCAAGGATCTAGTCTTGCCATTAATAATTTGTTTTTACATGAGGGCAAACTGACTGACTTCCATGAAATAATTCCTAATTTATGCCATATAATAAAATAAAATCAGATCCTTATTATAATGATTTTAGATACACTTCTACCAGTAATTTGCTGAAGGTATCAAGCACATTGACATTATTGCTGCAAGTGTAATCACATGTTTTGAAAATGACAGAATGTAGGCTTGATTTATCCCTAGTATATGACTTTCTGAGACTGTAGCTGTTAAGCGTAGGAGAGGAAACTATATTTGATACAATGAATGGGTGTTTGTCTCCCTGCACATGTATGATATATTCCATTATATGGCCAGAGAGGGAATTCATACACACATTCCTTTTTCAAAGCTGATTTGCTAAAACTGGGCAACATGACTGGATGGAAGTACAGTGCATCCTTTGCTGTCATTAAAAAGACAGCACATTTATTGCAAAGATATATCTGTCTTTTTCAATAAGCAATGTATCTAATCTGAGACAACATATATAGAATACCCAATATGTCTATATCAAAAAAGTGAAGCATAAGTGACATTTCTAATTTGATAAGAAATTACTTTGGGTTAGCATTTGATTCACAGTATCTTTTTTAATATGAAATCCTTCTTACTTGCAGGTTTCAGCAGGTGATGCATGTAATATCTGCGCAAGTAGTCAGCATATATGTTTCAGTAAGAAATATATCTGATTCAACTAGAGCATATCTGATTCAAGAGGAAGACCATCTCGTGTAATGGATAATTTAATGTCTTTCAAAATATGATATATATATGTCCTATATAAAATTTACTGAAGGATGCATATTTAAGTGCATGCTATTTTTTGATCTCAGTAATTCATATTTTATATTGTCGAATGTACTCTAAACTCCATATTACTTCTACTTTTTCAAGTATAGTAGATAATATGAGAAACAAAAAATCTACAGTATTTCTGCAATGCGTTCATTCTGAACTCCATTTCCAAATCATTCCAGTCTCTCAGTTAACATCATAACATTGAGTTAAATTGGTATTGACAATTTTTCTCCCTAACCATTTTGCAAACTTTAATTTACTTTAAAAATCTAGTAAGTTTTAAAATGTCAGTAGATTTTAAAATAAAGTTCCTGTTTATGAATAATTCATAAAAACAATAGCTATAGAATTCCTAAAATATATATGCTCACATTTAGTCTATCCAAACTTACAATGGTGAGAATTTATTTTTAGAGATAGTTTTGTTTGAATTTTCAAAAAAATTAGCATTAGGCTCTCTAAGACCTTCCATGTTGAGCTTTCACAAAGTTACCACCTATTTAATGATTTTTTGAAGTTACAAAATTCAAATTAATGAGGTTTGATTTTATACTCACTGTTGTATGTACCTAGACACGCATTATTTCTGCTCTGTTTTATCACACGCCTGTACACTTCTTAGCACTTCTCACCTGGGTCTGTAGTGCTTAATAAGAGCAAATAAATCCTTATGCTTTATTTCAATTTTAATTGATGTAACTTCAGTTAAATAAACTGTACTGTTCATGGCAAATTCTATTTTCCTTTGTTACATATACTAGTGATAGAAACATGATGGTAATTTCCTAAATTATATTTATGTAATCTTCTAATTTTACACCTATATGACTACATTTATTTGAAAAGAAATGTAGAGTGACTCTTACGTAAATGGCAAACTTCTCTACTGTAATTCAAATAAGTATATGCATTATTTTCTATTCACATTATAAGGAACATTTCAACTATTATTATGGAGAAAAATATTATTGTACAGCCTCCCAAAATTTCAGAAGGACTGATGTGTTCAGTCTTTGATGGCTCCTATGAATAAAAAATGGTTTCAGGTTTGCACAAGAAATGACTTGTTGCTTGATGAATCACCCAAATTTGGTTGTGGCAGTAAGAGCATTTACAAAAAGTATGCAATCCAAACCACTACCTGAGGTCCTTTTCCTTCCCCAATAACTATGCTTAATAGCTGAATTAGAACTGTTAGGACTCATTCCTAATGAATCCCTTTCTTACCAGTTTCCAGATCTTTTGTCCCTGATTGTACCTAAGTTTTTACAACTCCAGTTACTAGCTGTTTCTACTTTCTCCTGCAGCAACAGATTCTGAAATTCACTAACTGATCTGTAAAAAAAAAATGCTATCTTAAATCTTTGAAACCAATCTTAAATGAGATTGAAGGATGTCTCCTGGTTCAAGAGGAGCTCATTGTGGGGTCTGACTAGTAACAGTTCGGTATTCTACGTGTCTGTCATCTGCACCCCCTACCCATCTTTTTTCTCCTTATATTGAGAAGTCAAAAACCTTTTGGCGTCTTCTCATAAAGCAGATACTCCTTTCATTTTTTCCAGTTGCTTTAACTCTAGTTCCTTTCTGGATGAAGAGACTAGAACTTCAAAAAAAAATATGTTCAACATTTGTTCACTTTTTTTGGAAAAAGATTCGAATTGATTTTTATAGAGACATGCCAATGATGAGTCAAAAATTTATTTCCTGACATGTACTCACTTGTTCAGCATCCCACAACAGTATCTTATATTATTTTTCCTGGTTGCATTATTTTTACATTTGTCATCTGCTCTGTACCTCACTTGCCACGTTTTTGCCCACTAATTCATTACTTTGAGGTCTTCTAGGAGTTCCTAATCATTGGCGTGACATTTGACCATCCAAAAGAGCATAGGATCAGCACAGACTAGATCTTTCATTGCATACCCTTTTATCCAGGTCATTGAACACACAGTGGTTTCTAGCTTCTGGATCAAGGTAGGTTGTTTTCTCTACTAGAAATATATATTGCACCTTGTAGAGTCAGTGCAAACATTGCATTGAAATTTAAATGGGGGTTTCATAGGAACCTGGGTACTACCTGGTATCTGTGTTTTTGGAACCTCTAACGTTAATTGAATTGTATTTGCTGAATAGCAAAATTAACTGAATAAACCCCATTACAAAGCTGAAAGTCCTCAGAAATCAGTTTCAGTCTTTTCAAAATTGGAACATTAAACCAAAATAAAAAGCCTACTCTCTTTACTCTCTTTCAGGAACACCATTTATTGTCAAAGGGGTTAAACGTTACAGCAAATCTGAGATTAGACTTGCAAGAAATAGTTTTTTATTATTTCTTTTTGCGGTAAGTGAAATTAGATATCACAGAAGAGGATGTGATTTCTACAAGGCATCACAGAATACTGCCCGATTACTGGCAGCATGCAATGGGCTGTTTACTATTTAGGAGTATTCATCCCTCAGAGAGAAATTTGAAATTTAAGGGTGGCTAATGTTACTGTATATGCAGTCTAAAGCATTCTTTTTCAAAGCTTTTTGGATGATTTAATATACATATTACCTTGGGGAAAGCCATGGAGCATTTCTGTAGCAATACTTTTTTTTGTATGTATTCAGTAAAAAAAATATAGGGCATGTAAAAGTCATACTTAATGGTTCATGAAGATCGTTCATTTCACTTTTATGATTTTTTTTCAAAAAAAAAGTGTCAGCAAGATAAAAAATAATCTATGGAGTAAAACTTAAAACTCTTTGAAGATCATTCTTTTCTTTTTCAGACGATGACTGATAATTTCTTATTTACTAGCGATTAAGAGGCTTGAACTAACATACAGGGAATCATTATCATTTCGAGTTGAACTTCAGGATTAATTTTCTAGAGAAAGAGCTTTCAGATTAACCAAGGTCTGTCATTATTATTATTACCTTTGCATATATGAACACATGCAGAAAACTAGAGAGAACGACAGATGCATCTCTATCCCCAAAAAAGGTGAGATATACTGCCAAATTAAATTTCAACTCAGAGCTAAGCTTTTTTAATGATTCAAGGAACAGCTTTTACAGTCTCACATTTTAGAACAATAGTACTAATCTGTCATTTCTACATTTGTCTTGGAGAACATTAACTAGGTATCTATAGGAAATTTTCATCTTTGAATTTAAAGAAGATAAACTCTATCCCCTGGATAGTGATTTTAATATCATTTATATTGTTCTAAAGTGACAGGTTTGCTCCCACTGAAGTTGAGTGCAGTGATAGGAAGTGCTTATTTGGAGTTTGGATGACAAATCATTTCTGATGACATTTGAAAAGATCCTCAGCATGTGGATTCAGTTCCTTCTGCTCAGGCACTGTGTTGTGAGAGATAGTCAGGGCACTATTTCAGTCTTACAGTGAGAGAAAAAGGGATACGGATACAGATTTTCACAGTCGCACTTTGAACAGCTTCAATTTAAGGGAAAACTGAGCAGTCACAGAAGAGTACAGATATCATTTCAGCTGAAAGGAACTTAATGTTAAAAGCTTCTAAAGCGACATCTGATGCTTCTTTCTATTTCTTTTATTTAATTTACTTGCTTCTATTAGGTCACAGAGATACCAGAATTTCAAAAGAAACGCTGAACTTATATCAGTCATGGTCCTTGGGCAGGCTGTTCTTTGCGAGACTTTGTTCCAGTCACCTGAATGTATCCTCTCTCAAGCAACAGGTCGTCACTAATCCCCTTCGTGACGGGACTTCTTCATGATTCAGCCAGGAATTCCTGTATGGGAACCCCGAATACTTTTTGCAGTTTCTAGTGCAGTTTTGCAGACTCAACAGGGTAAACAGATCTTGAGGTTTCTTTCAACTGACTGAAGAAACAGGACGCAGTAGTGACATTATGAAACAGTGGATAAATGAGTGAGTGGCAGGAAAATAATCTGAGCACTTAGTTCTAAATAATTAGTTTTCTAAATGAGGTGAGGAAAGAAACTGGTACTTGGACATAATAAAAAGCAAGTCCTAGCCATTTGGGGGTGGGGTGAGAAACTATGCTTTAGACGGTTAACATGCTGGTGAAAAGCCAAGAGAGATATATGTTCTAAAAAAAATAAATATATGAACACGGGAATTTGATTTTCTTGGAAATGTTTGGCTTTCTAGAGGAATAAGTGAATTTAAGGGAAAATATAAAACTAAAATGTATAGATAATTGCAAGAGAAATGCTACTATAAAATCATCTTTTTTTTTTTTTTTTTTAATTAATGGTTTCTTTTCTTTCTGACCTGTCCTATGACATTTATACTTCAGCTCTCCAGACAACAGGCTAGTTACAGGAAAGGCAGAACTTGGTTTTGATTAATTTTAAGACATGCCAAATCTTCTGAGGGATTAGCACTGGTAGTGTTAATCTCCTGTTGTGCCATATTAGGCCTTGCTTCTGAATATCAAACATTGTTACTGCTCAATTTCTGGAAACCCTGGCTGAGTAAATGCTGAAGTGAAGACTCCCTGTTGGCAGGTTTCTGTTTATCAGTATGTGTACAACAGCTAGAGAGAGGAATAGAAGTAACAAGGCACCTATATATCGCATGCTTTATCTGTACTTGAAATCCACTTTTTAGCAGTGACAGTTCTGGTTGTTATGTGTAGTACTGACATGGGCCTAGTGACATTTTTAAAGTGTCTAGAAAAGGTTAAAACTGAGCAGCATTGAAAGGTTGTCTTTTTAACATTCTTAAGATCTACTTTCAAAAAATTACCTCAATTTACTAAGAAAGGGGGAAAATTCTGGGGGATATCCTTTAGTAGTGTTTTAGAAGAAACTCCAAAATCACTCAAGGAGACTCCATTTTTAGTGCTGTCATGTGTTTTAGTTCCTAACAAGACAACAGTAAGATAAATACAACACATGATTCTAGCAAAGTACAAGATGATAACAGTTAATTAAAATATTTTTAATCCAAAGTATAAAACAAATAAAGTGTGTCTCTCATTCAGAGATAATCAAAAAAATAGCTCCAAAAGTGTGTAGTCTTTTAAGAATGCATACTGAAATGTTTCTATAAAAGCAAGAATTTGAGTTTGGGAAATCTATATATAATTTCAGTTTATCCAGTAGTTTGTGGCATGTATTTTTTTTCTTCTAATTCCAATTTTTAAGTGAAGAGTGTGACTTTCTCAAATGCATGTACAGTTCAACAGTCATTTATACAGCAGGCAGTTCTTAGACCACAAGTTTTTCTGAAATATACTAAGTCACATGGTATTCTTCTCTGTAGTAAATTTTTGGTTTAGCAAATCTTGATCTGCTGGTGGTGCATTTTGTCTTGTTTTGTTTCATTGTCAGTACCATATGAATTTCTTTAGAATCTTAGAAGTTTTTCTTTAGAAATCTCTTCATCCCTTATTATCCGAAAATAGATTCTCATTCGCTCTGGGAAGAGCTATAATAGTTCTTCTATTTTATAGGTACTTTGATGTAGAGTGAAGAACAAAACTGTAAAGAAATAAAATGTTCCATACAAGAAGGTTCAGCTAAAGAGTAAATTTAGTCACTATATATGAATATGCAATAAATAATTAAAAAAATTAATAATATTGACCTTCGATTGGAAATGTGCTTATAGTGCAGGGGGTTTTACTACTTTTCTTTTTTTTCCTGTAACAATTACAGTAAACCTACTGAATTACAAATCTTAGAATAACAAATTCTAACTTAAAGTTCTTTTCTACTTTTGAAGCTTCTGTTGATATCAAAGATGGATATTTTGAACATCCAAGTTCTAGGGCCTAACAGAAGTTATGGCATTACAGAGGCTTGCTTGACGTGAGAGCCAGTTACCACTTCAAGGAGGGTTGGTATGTGTGGAATCTACTTCTGCACAGTTCCCTGGGCAACACAATCTGCCCTCCTAGCACATGCTAATAAGAGTAAACAAAGAGTGGAGCAAAATGGAGACACCATGGCCAAACTTTGTTGGATTCCCTGCAGAGGGTATAACCGATGGTGCCATGCAGCTAATGGGTGAATGGAGGGTGGAGTGGAGTGAAGACACCGCAGCCAAACTCTGTTGTACTCCCTGCAGATGTGGCGACGTGGTTGTACCATGCAGCTAATAATCCACATAGTGCAATAACATGTCTGGTGCTGGTTCAACAATGGTGGCAGATCAGTCCCTTTCCGTGGACTTTGCTCAAACTTTTTCTCATTCTAATCTCATTATAATACCAATATACAACCCCATACCAGAACTTACTTGCTTCCAAGGAATGACCACTCCTCACTAAACATGCTCTCTAGATTTTTGATCGAGTCGAGAGACTTTTTAAACCAATCAGTAACAAATGTAAGTAGGACTAGAGTCACTCAAGCTCCACCTAGGCTCCTCCATATAAAAGGTGAACTAAGGAGGGAAATAGTAGGAAGAAAAAAGCAGAAAGAGAGAAATAAGAAAGATGGAAGAAGGGAGAGAGAAGAAGGAAGAGGTGAATGGGAATCAAATACTTCCAGTGTCGGGCCTATATTTGATGATACTATTTGTGAACTTGATTTCCTGTTTTGAAGGCAGTCAGGCCTACAGTCTGTGAATCCAGTACTGCCAGAGTTGGGTCTACAGTTACCACAGTATTTGGTAGCCTATTAAGAGATGAGTCCAGCCACTCGCAGTCCCTCTAACATTTGAGGATCAGCTGGAGCGCAATGAGATTCATCTATTACCAATTTTGCCTCCCCTCTCCCCCTGCTTTCAAACCGCAACAAGCTTAAAATTCACAAGCATGCTGAAATTTATGTAGACAGATAGTACTCTTAAATGTCTCCTTTGTTTTCTTCAATATCTTTCTCACTCTTTCAATGTCATTGTGCAAGTGGCATAAAACCAGTGTTGCTTTTTATGATTTAACAGCTCAACAGCTGAAGCCAAATTTATATGCATTTGGTGATGAATGAATGTTGAAAGATGAATGGCTTAAAATCTATCTCTTGATGGTTAATGAACTGAGTTTTTAAAGAAAATTGTTTTGTAACTGTAGTGAATGGCAAATTATTTGTGACCTGGGTACAAATAGAAAATTGCATGGCAATACAAATGAAAGGTAATTATTCAGAATTCTTTTAGGCAAGCAACCATCAGTGTTTTCCTGGAAAAGTATGACAGAGAAAAAAAAGAAAATAAAGGATAATAATCTGAGGTGAGTGTTCTTAAAAGCTATTATACATCTTCTCATGTGTAAATGAATATCAAGTCATTAACAAGGGGGAAATAAATTGCATCCTCTCCAACCCTTTAACAGTAGTGATTAACAGTAACTAATGTCTGTCAGTTATCTCAGAAAAGCACCAGAATAGCATAATTGCAATGTAAGGTGTCAGTTAGAAACCTTGTTAAGTTAGACAAAGCAATGTTACTAGAGCTGAATGTGCGACATAATCAGTATCACTCACATAGGATTCTTGATAAATTACAATCAAGAATAATCAGATGATTTTCATAAAGATGAAAGCATTAATCGTGGTTACAGAAACTAGGTGAAACTACAAAAAGAGAGAAAAGAAAAAAAAATAGCTATCAGAGGAATGGCTGAATATTTCCAAAACAAGGAATACCTGATGGTCTCATTAGCTCAGAAAGGGAAGTAAGTAATATCTTTTCCATTTGAAAGGAAAACTATTTTGAATACTGAAATTATACCTGCTCAGAGCAAGAAGCAAGATAAAGTGAAGAAAGAAAAGAACAGTCTTCCTCTTAAAAAAGAACTTAAGAATATTTGCAAAAATAGGGTTTGGGAATAAATAAATAAATGGGATTTTTAGAAGTTCTAAGGCATTTGGCTGTTATATTTATTTAGACATGAGTAAAAACTGTCATTGAAAAGGTATTTCCTACTACTGAGTAAAATATTCTCTTTGACATCTTTTAAGCAAAAATATTGAAATATGCCCAATCATAGTTTTCGAATGTTCAGTATTAGTACTGCTAGAAATTACCCCAATGAAACGAGAAAGTACTAACATTACAACTGACTGTTTTTTAATGTGAAAATTCAGAGAAGAACAAAAGCAGCAATGACTGGAACATTAGCAAAAGCTAATGACCGGAACATAGATCATATTTATGTTTCCTGAGTATATGTGTAATATAGAGACAGTGCATAGTTTGAAGAAGAAAGAAAAAGATGTGATTAGTTCAAAAGTTATGAAACTAACCTAAAAATAAATGAATACCTGGCAAATATTTGCATGCCATATTTGGACAGTCTGTGAGTATTTAAAGTATTATCATAAAATTCTCTTTTTTATTTTTAAAAATGAATAGCATTCTTATGGCAGAAATATAATAGTATTTATTTTTAGGCTTTATATGAAAAAGCATGTTGGTATTACTCTCCTATTTTCATTTCTATAAAACAAAAGCAGAAACAAACAGTATCATTAAAGTAAAATACAGTACCCTTACAAGAGCTGTGTGTAATGTTCATATTATTGTTGTTACTTTCACGCTTTTCTTATGAGAAATAAATGAAACATATCTTCTATGTGGGGCCTAGTTAACAACTTAAATAAGGAATCAAAACGTAGCAGTTACCACTAGTCCAGTTACATTAATAGTCCAAATTACTTCTGAAAAACCTAGTTGATAATAAACTCTTCAAAGTTGTTATGCCATAAAATTTACTAATAACTTCCCTCTTCCTCTGCTGTTATTCATACCCTTTCTATATTTTCTGGAGCCTAAGACTATGGCACCAGCCCTCCTTAAGGAGAGAAGTGGCTGAAAGGTCACAGCAAGCCATCAACATCCTTCATGCTTCACTGCTAGGGGTGAGGGTCCTTTTTACCTCAGTCGTGACATTTGTTTGTGGAGTGATTTTTATCTCATGTTTCCTTCTCACAGATTTCCATCTAAGGTTTTGAAGTTGCACAAGAGCCTCCCTCAGCCTCACCATGCAGAAAAGTCTCCTATTTGTTGCACAGTGACTACCTCAACTGGGCAGTCTTTGACCATGACCATGATGACCATGATGGCATTCAGAGAATCTCAGAGGAAACAGGTGAGGCAGTGGTCACTTGTTCAAACAACCTAAAATCAGTTTGGGGACCCCTGACCAGTCCAGTCACCCTGCACTGTTAGGTCAGGACAGAGTCTTTGACTTTTCACTAAAAAAGGCAAAATCATATACAACTGGCTGCTGTAACCCTGCCCATGGAAATACATTTGTAAATGAAAGTGGCACCATTCAGAACTGGATCCAAGTTATAATAAAAGCAAAGAAAGCTCCCTCACTCCAAGCCTTTAATGCATTTTAGTAATCTGAGTGGGCTGAAATTATGGTTTGGCTTTGTGGATTATATACTAAAAAGAATGACTAAATGACTAAATTACTAAATATAGGAACATTATGCTTGTCTCGTAAAGCTGGAGAATGTGTGAAGCAGATAAAAATGTGTTTCAGTTCTTTGAAGGCAAATGTTCTGAGGTGATGAGACCTTTCTCGTATACTAGAATTATTGAATATTTCCATAATCTGACTTTGGAACTTTTGATGGTTCATAGGCAACTACAGCATATGAAGGATGTAACCTGAGCTGCATCAAGCAAAAATTTCAACACAGAGTATCTAGCAATCACACTTATAAAATAAAACAAATAGAAACCAAATGCCTCAGAACTGGACTGAATGTATAGTGGGGACCATGCTAAATAACAGACTGACCTTCCTGAAGGTTGTTTCTGTTTATTTTGTTTTACAAAATTCCCATATGGACATTTACTTTACTAAGTAAAGTTATGTAATGGTTATGTTGGAGGCAGACACTGAGTATAGATCTTGGCACAAAATGCAATTATAATTTGCTACAGTGGATATATAAACGAGGAAGAATCAAATATTTTGTGTAACATAGCCAACCACAAAGAAATAGCAATCCTAATATTGCTATATCCACTGCATGAGAAATCCTGTTTATGGACAACCTGAGGTATTACCTCAGATTTTATAATCTGAGGTTTATTGTCTTAACATTACTTTCTCAGTGTAACACATCCAGTTTCTAATTTTTCTCAAATGCTGGCATTGACTCAGATATTCAGATTTAATAAAGTTGAAATAAAAAGCTCCCTTAGAATTTGTGTATTAGGATTCCTATTTCTTGTAGTAGTCAACAGTTCAAGTAACAACAAAAGCTTAAGTCTCCTAGGCAGGGCAAGTTACAAGTCAAAATGCTGTGAAAAATTACTGTAGTGCATCAGAGTTCCAGGATCAAACACTTGACTTTGACACCTGGAAATAGAATGCATGACACCAAGCGATAGAGTTTTTTAGAATCTGCAATGTCTGACAGCACTCTAAATAACTGAAAAACCTCACATTTGGACTGCAAAGCCCTACAAATAATGTCCAAAATGTGTTAAAGCGACACAACAGGCATCTGTGAAATTCTTGATTTTAGAGGTAAAGTGGGGGTATACATTGGTAGAAAAGAAGTAAAGCTTGCATATTTTTTTCAGTTTGAGTAAAAGGGACAGCTTAAAAACAGAAGAAACAAAATTTAAGGAGTCAGCACATTTAGAGAACTTTACAAAATTAATTATATGGTATATGTACTACAAAAACTCCAAGAACAGAATAAAAGACATAAGGCATTCATTTCATGCTTTTATTTAATTATGTAATAGCTAAATAAGAAATTTTAGAAAAAAAACTTTCATAAAAATCTTGACCATAGATGAGCATTCATCATTAATGATATTTCAGTATATAGGTTGGAAAATACATTGCAAGGGAGGAATTGGAATATATTTTCATTTGAAGACTTCTAGGCTGGACAATCAAAATTAATGATAGAGAACTGCAATGTAACAAGTTTTCTCTTACAATTACCTTGGAAAGGAAATATTCTGCCATTTTAATAGTGCAGCATACAACCTAAATGTGCTGTTTTAACATGTTATAACACAATTTGGCAGTAAGTTTATCCCAGTGAAAATACCCTTCCTAAAACAAGATATTTTAAATTCTGTTAGAAAGTGATTTGAGGGGATGAAGTGGTTGAAAAGTAATAAAAACATTATATCAAATATTTGGCATGTTTTGCCAAAGTGAAGATTAACTATCTCGGAAATTAAATTAGTTATTGATTAAGGTTGTTGTTTGCTTTTTTTATTGACTGAAGTTCTTTTGTTAGTTAATGACAAAACATGGGTCTAAGTGATCTCTGCAAGTTATGCGGGGATTCCAGGACATAAAAACACCCAAGTGTGTTGCGTAGCCTCAGTAAAGGAAAGCGAAATAGAATTCACCGAAAGCCATTAATATGCAATTTATCTTGGCAAGCCAGTCCTCTATGTAATCTAGAGAACTACAGATTTCTCTTTTTGATCACATTCATACAGAAATATGTTACAGGTCTTTCAGCTATACAAGTAGTTACTTGGAATTCAACAAACTATTCACCTACCTCCAAAAGTACCTGAGTTTATTTTTGGTAGAGAAATTGAGTCAGACCGAGACCTTTGTCATATCTGCTTTCAAAGTTTTATCTTTGTTTTTTTTCTGGAAAAGGACATATTTCTAAGTTTGAAGTGCCTTATATAATAAAATCTATATTCTTATTGTCAGTTCTAAAATTATTTAATAGATAAACCTGAAAAACAAATCAAAACAGCTAGCCTAGTTGCATGCTCATCTACTATCACTAGCATTTTGAACTAATATATTTTTATTGGGTCATTTGGACTGACATTTTAGCTATGACATGTATGAAAAATAAGTAGAAGTGTCCCAAAATAATTTAATCTGAGAAAGGTCTTTTGGTTTGTCTTCCCACTACTAAAGGTACCCTAAAAAAAAAAAAATCTGCATTATCATGCATTTTCACTGAACTGTGCTTCCCGCAGTAGAGACTATGTCAAATTCCTATTGGAGAACTCTTAAAGTGTCTACAGTAGTTAAGTTTTTCAGGGATAGCTAGGGAATTTGCTGTCAAAACCTCTCATTTCTGCTTCTGATCATTGTGATCACATACAAGCACTTGACCACTTTACTGCTAACACCTTAAAATGCTACTTAAAGAATAACTATAGAAAAGCGTGTTTAAGTAGAAACCAAAATTCAATCTCCAGTTCCTTTCTTTTGCTAGAGAGGGGAAATAAGGCAAATGCTTTGTCAGCCCATAACAAACTTCTGCTTTGGTTGTGGAAAACTTGTGCAAAAGGAAGGCAGAATAAGGGGAAGGCGACCAAGTCCTCTTGTCTTGGTTTAGTCAGCTCAGGATATAGCAGAAGATAGTGCCTTCTTTTCCAAGGTCAGTTGCCCTAATGGCATCAGAAGGAAGTTCCATCTGAGCCACAACCTTGGCCACTTTAAGCAGCTAATTCAGCCATTACGGTTTCAGCCATAGTTTGCAGGCGCAGGTACTCACAGGTACAACAGGCTGAGTTGTGTGTATTCACATATTAAATTTTGAGATTCTGGAATATTAAGTGAGGTAGAAGCCATGCATAAATGTGAGAAAGGAGAGTTTAAGAACACAAATTCTTCCTAGTACACACTTCTCTTAAAGGAAATCAAACAAAAAACACTGAACAACAAGAAAAAAAAATCCCAAGGACAAGACCATTTAATATCTTTCTTGGCCAAATAAAAATTGAAAGCTGCTTTTTTTTTTTTTTTTATTTGCATTTACTACTCAGTAGAAGATAGAGAACTCTTTTTCTGTTTCCAGTCAGGGTTATAATTAAGAAAGCACACAAAAACAGTGTTAATGTGCTTTCATGCTCGAGGCTACATACATTTTAATGCAGATCAGTAGGGAAATAACAACAACAACAACAAAAAAAAAAACCACAGCAAACAAACTGCACTTTTAATTTATTTTTTGCAAAGAAAGTCTACTTTCTACTAACATACTGATAAAAAGTTCACCTCATATTAGAAGGCAATATCCATTACAAAGGGAAGAATAC
>NW_028289940.1:0-29574 GCF_059628265.1 Tinamus guttatus
CATCACCATCTACTGATGAGGATCTTACTCTTCTAGTATAATTATTACAATTGACTTCCAATCTTTAAAATCTGGTTACATCCCAGAGAAGAGTAATAAACATAATTACATTTATACTCCTAGTAACCCTAATCCTCAGCACTCTCCTAACTACTATCACTTATGACTAGCCCAAATAAGCCAGACACCGAAAAACTCTCTCCATACGAATGTGGCTTTGATCCCCTAGGATCAGCTCGACTGCCATTCTCGATCCGATTCTTCCTCAGTAGCAATCTTATTCTTACTATTTGACCTAGAAATCGCCCTACTACTCCCTCTCCCATGAGCAATCCAACTCCCCAATCCACTACTCACAATACTATGAACCTCCCTAATTCTACTTCTACTGACCCTCGGATTAGTCTACGAGTGGGTCCAAGGAGGACTTGAATGAGCTGAATAATAGAAAGTTAGTCTAATACAAGACAGCCGACTTCGACTCGGCAAATTACAGCAACTACTGTAACTTTCTCATGTTAGTACACCCCAGCTTCTATTCTGCCTTCATCCTCAGCTGTCTAGGACTAGCCTTTCATCGAACCCACTTCATCTCAGCCCTACTATGCCTAGAAAGCATGATACTCTCACTATACATCGCCCTCTCAATCTGACCAATCCATACCCAAACTCCATCATTCACACTCATCCCCGTACTAATACTAACCTTCTCTGCCTGTGAAGCTGGTACAGGACTCGCCATACTAGTAGCATCAACCCGAACCACGGCTCAGACCATCTCCACAACCTAAATCTACTACAATGCTAAAAATTATAATCCCTACGATAATACTCATCCCAACAGCCCTACTATCCCCCAAAAAACCTCACCTGAACTATTACCACAACCTACAGCTTACTAATCGCTTCCCTTAGCCTACAATGATTGCACCCAACATACTTCCCCTACAAATTTTTAAACCAATGATCAGGTATTGATCAAATCTCAGCCCCACTCCTAGTACTTTCCTGCTGACTTCTTCCACTCATACTTATTGCCAGCCAAAACCACCTTCACCCCGAACCAATGACACGAAAATATATCTTCATCACCACTCTTATTACTATCCAACCCTTTATTCTCCTAGCCTTTTCATCCACAGAACTATCCTTATTTTACATCTCTTTCGAAGCTACCCTAATTCCAACACTAATTTTAATCACACGATGAGGCAACCAACCAGAACGTCTTAGCGCTGGCATTTATCTTTTATTTTATACCCTAATCAGCTCCCTCCCCCTGCTAATCGCTCTTCTACACCTCCACATACAAACAGGCACACTTCACATACCTACCATAAAACTTCTACATCCCCTATCATCATCGTCATGGACTAACATTCTATCAAGCATAGCACTCTTAACAGCATTTATAGTTAAAGCCCCACTATATGGACTTCACCTATGACTGCCAAAAGCTCATGTAGAAGCTCCATTGCAGGATCCATACTCCTCGCTGCCCTCCTCCTAAAATTAGGTGGTTATGGTATCATACGAATTACTGCAATTACAGGCCCACTAACTACCTACCTCTCCTACCCGTTCCTTACCCTCGCCCTATGAGGCGCACTAATAACCAGCTCCATCTGCCTACGCCAAACTGATCTAAAATCACTAATCGCATACTCATCTATTAGCCACATAGGCCTCACAATCGCTGCCTGCATAATCCAAACTGAATGATCCTTCTCAGGAGCCATAACCCTTATAATCGCCCATGGCCTCACCTCCTCCATATTATTCTGCCTGGCAAACACAAACTACGAACGTACACACAGTCGTATCCTGATCCTAACCGAGGCTTACAATCTCTACTCCCCCTCATATGCACATGATGACTTCTAGCCAACCTAACAAACATAGCCCTCCCCCCAACAATCAATCTCATAGCCGAACTTACCATTATAATCAGCTATTCAAATGATCCCCTTTTACAATCATTCTAACTGGCCTTGCAACCCTACTCACCGCCTCCTACAGCCTGACCATATTCCTCGCTACTCAACGAGGAGCACCTCCCTCTCACATCACCTCAATTCACTGCACAACCACACGAGAACACCTACTAATAACCCTTCACACCTTACCCATACTTCTCTTAATCACTAAACCAGAACTCATTTCAAATTATATATAATGCGAATATAGTTTCAACCCAAACATTAGACTGTGATTCTAAAAATAGAAGTTCAAACCTCCTTATTCGCCAAGGGGCGGTTTAACCAGCAAGAACTGCTAACTCCTGCATCTGAGACTAAACTCTCAGCCCCTTACTTTTAAAGGATAATAGTAATCCACTGGTCTTAGGAGCCACTAATCTTGGTGCAACTCCAAGTAAAAGTAATAAAAACCTTATTACTCCTTAATACCATAACCCTACTAACACTAACAATCCTCTCTATGCCAATCATTTCACCCTCATCTTCTCCAATCACAAAAATACCCCTTCAACTATTACTTCCTATGTAAAATCTGCTTTCCTCATCAGTCTCATTCCCATAATCACCTATATGCTCTCCGGAACCAATACAATTACCTCCTACTGACACTGAAATCTCACACCAACTTCAAGATCCTCATAAGCTTTAAACTCGACCATATTCCACAGTATTTTTTCCTATCGCCTATTTGTAACCTGATCAATTATACAATTCGCAACCTTGATACATAGCTTCAGACCCTCTATCACTAAATTCTTCTATACCTCCTCATATTCCTAATTGCTATACTCGTCCTAACAGTCGCCAACAACATATTCATACTTTTTATCGGCTGAGAAGGAGTAGGCATTATATCCTTTCTCCTAATTGGTTGATGACACGGACGAACTGACGCTAATACTGCCGCCCTCCAAGCAATCATCTACAACCGAATTGGAGATATTGGACTTATTATATGCATAGCCTGACTAGCCTCCTCTATTAACTCATGAGACATCCAACCCCAACACAACAATCAAATCCCCATCCTCCCACTCCTAGGATTAATTATTGCTGCTACCGGCAAATCCGCACAATTTGGTCTTCACCCATGACTCCCTGCTGCCATAGAAGCCCCACACCAGTATCTGCCCTATTACACTCAAGCACTATAGTTGTAGCCGGCATCTTCCTACTTATTCGCACCCACCCATGTTCTCCAACTCCCTAACAGCCCTAACCCTGTGCTTATGTTTAGGTGCTATCTCCACTATATTTGCAGCTATCTGCGCATTAACACAAAATGATATTAAAAAAATCATTGCTTTCTCTACATCTAGCCAACTCGGACTAATAATAGTAACCATCGGTCTTAACCTCCCTCAACTAGCATTCCTACACATCTCCACTCACGCCTTCTCAAAGCCATACTATTCCTATGCTCAGGCTCAATTATCCACAACCTTGCCGGAGAACAAGACATCCGAAAATAGGTGGATTACAAAAACTTCTCCCCATAACCTCTTCCTGCCTCACCATCGGCAACCTTGCCCTGATCGGCACCCCCTTCTTAGCCGGGTTCTACTCCAAAGACCTTATCATCGAGAGCCTCAACAATTCTACCTAAACTCTTGAGCCCTACTACTTACATTACTCGCTACATCATTTACAGCTACATACAGTCTACGAATAACTCTTATAGTTCAAACCGGATATTGTCGAATCACCCCTACAGCCCCCATTAACGAAAACATACCTAATATCCTAAACCCCATGACCCGCCTCGCTTTAGGAAGCATTACTGCAGGTATTCTAATCTCATCCAACATACTTCCCACAAAAACACTTCCAATAACAATACCCACCATCATCAAATTGCCGCTCTCCTAGTCACAATCCTAGGTATCCTCTTAGCCCTAGAACTAACAAACCTAACCCACAACCTTACTCTCCCTAACCAAAATACCCTAATGAACTTCTCTCTAACATTAGGTTACTTCAACCCACTTAGCCACCGAACAACCTCCACTAAACTCCTCAACTCTGGACAAAAAATTGCATCCCACCTAATTGACTTATCATGATGCAAAAAATCGGACCAGAAGGACTTGCCGATATCCAACTCTTAGCCACAAAATCCTGCACCCCATTACACTCAGGATTAATTAAAACCTACCTAAGCTCCTTTGCCTTGTCAATCTTTATCTTACTTCTACTTAACTAATGGCCCCAACATCCGAAAATCACACCCCCTACTTAAAATCATCAACAACTCCCTAATTGACCTACCATCCCCCTCAACATTTCAACCTGATGGAACTTCGGATCCTTACTAGGAATCTGTCTCATTACACAAATCCTAACTGGATTACTACTAGCCACTCACTATACAGCCGACACCTCCCTAGCCTTTCACTCTGTAGCCCATATCTGCCGAGACATCCAATATGGCTGACTTATCCGTAATCTTCACGCAAACGGAGCCTCCTTCTTCTTTATCTGCATCTACTTACATATTGGACGAGGACTATACTATGGCTCATACCTCTACAAAGAGACATGAAATACTGGAGTTATCCTACTCTTTACACTTATAGCCACAGCTTTTGTAGGCTATGTTCTGCCATGAGGACAAATATCCTTCTGAGGAGCTACCGTTATCACTAATCTTCTTTCAGCCATTCCCTACATCGGCCAAACCCTTGTTGAATGAGCCTGAGGAGGATTTTCCGTAGACAACCCCACCCTAACGCGATTCTTCGCCCTTCACTTCCTCTTACCTTTCCTCATCGCAAGCCTCTCAATCATTCACCTAACTTTCCTCCACGAATCCGGCTCTAATAATCCCCTAGGAATCATCTCCCATTGCGACAAAATTCCATTTCACCCCTATTTTACCACAAAAGACATTCTAGGATTCATCTTACTATTTATCCCACTCTTAACCCTCACCTTCTTCTTCCCAAACCTTCTAGGAGACCCAGAAAACTTTACCCCAGCCAATCCACTAACCACACCTCCACATATTAAACCAGAATGATACTTCTATTTGCATACGCAATTTTACGATCAATCCCCAATAAACTAGGAGGTGTACTGGCCCTAACCGCCTCCATTTTAATCCTCCTCCTCATTCCACTCTCCACAAATCCAAACTACGCTCCATAACTTTTCGGCCCCTATCTCAAACACTATTCTGACTTCTATTTACCAATCTACTCATCCTAACATGAATCGGGAGCCAACCTGTAGAACATCCATTCATCATTATCGGACAAGTAGCTTCTTTCACCTACTTCCTCACACTACTCTTCCTATTCCCCACCATTGCAACCCTAGAAAACAAAATCCTCTATTAATACTCTAATAGTTTATTAAAACATTGGTCTTGTAAACCAAAATTGAAGAATTGTTCTTCTTAGAGTATCTTTCCCCCCGCCTAATTACAGAATGGGGGGGGGGGAAGGGGGGGGGGGAAAAATTTAAAGGAAAGGTAAGGAAAAAGTAAAGGAAGAAAACAGAGGGATAATAAACACTAGAAAACTCACCAACCTCAACATCTCAGAAAGAGAGGACTTAAACCTCTACCTCCAGCTCCCAAAGCTGGTATTCTCCACTTAAACTACCTTCTGACTCCCCCACACCTAAACTGCCCGAACTGCCCCACATGACAGACCCCGCACCAACTCCAACACCACAAACAGTGTCAAAAACAAACCTCACCCCGCCACTACAAACATCCCCGCTCCCCAAGAATAAAACATAGCTACTCCACTAAAATCCACTTCGGACCACAGCACTCCCCCCACAATCCACCGTTCCTACCCATCACTCCTCTAACCCCACAAAATCTCACACCACCCCACCCATTAGAATTACCATTACAAACCCACCCCATACCCTAAAACTCGTCAATCTCCCCAAGCCTCAACATAAGGATCCGCAGCCAAAGACACACAGTACACAAACACCACCAGCATGCCCCCCAAATATACCAAAAATAAGGCCAATGAGATAAAAGATACCCCCAAACTCAGCAACCACCCACACCCTACCACAGATGCCACCACCAGACCCATCGCCCCATACTGCGGCGATGGGTTTGATGCCACTGCCAAAGCACCTAAAATAAAGCAAACCCCTAAGAAAGATACAAAGTACATCATAATTCTTGCTTGGCTACAATCCAAGGGCTGCAGTCTGAAAAACTGCCGTTGTACTCAACTACAAGAACACCTATAGATCTACCCCCCCTACCCCCCATAGAGGTACTACTTAGTATTTCTATGTATTATCGTGCATACATTTATATAGGACATTAATCACTTCCTCATACTATGTTTTATAGGCATTAATTTATCTAACCCATATATGATGATTAATCCAATATAGCCTTAAATCCCTTATTCAGTTCATGATCTTCCACCAATCACTAAATTTCTATATATGCTCATAACAGTCAAGCAGTCAAACGTCAGTATCAGATGGATTTCTAGTCTCCTCCCTCACGAGAAATCAGCAACCGCTTGCATGGTTAGATCCCGTATGCTCTAGTTTCAGGAACCTACATTTAATATACAATGGTTCACGCACCTCTGGTTCCTACTTCAGGGTCCCTAATGGCTTAATCCCCACAGAATGCTTTTTAAAAGGCTTCTGGTATGTGAGATGCACCATATTCTCCCATAATCTCGACATTTTTAACTCTTCCGTCCATCTAGCTCTCTTTTTTTTTTCTCTGCTACTTCAACGTGCCCCCATACTATGCATAGTCAGAAAGCCAACAATTTAGTCTGGACATCAATGGTCTTCGTAATGCGTCTCTGTTCCGGGACCGATTAATGAGACGGTCGGCGTATATGTGGAATCATTCGGACACTGATGCACTTGCCATCCGCATTTGGTTGATCTTGATCCACCCCCAACTAATTGGGGTATAATAGTGAATGCTTGTCGGACATATAAAACCCAATTTCCAATGCTCTATTTTTCTCTAATTTTTTTCAAAATTAGAGAAAAACTATAGCTTCAATTTACAACATTTTTTTGATTTTTTTACAATTTTTTCATTTTTTTATATTTTTGTCACTCCTAAAGTTACTACTAAAAAAATTTTTTTTTCAAAAAATTTTAAAAAAATTTTTTTTTTCAAAAATTTTTTCAACCCATTTTCACCAACCCTCTCCAGCCAACTTCCCCCTATTTTCTCCACACAATTCACCAACCTCAACATCTCAGAAAGAGAGGACTTAAACCTCTACCTCCAGCTCCCAAAGCTGGTATTCTCCACTAAACTACCTTCTGACTCCCCCACACCTAAACTGCCGAACTGCCCCACATGACAGACCCCGCACCAACTCCAACACCACAAACAGTGTCAAAAACAAACCTCACCCCGCCACTACAAACATCCCCGCTCCCCAAGAATAAAACATAGCTACTCCACTAAAATCCACTCGGACCACAGCACTCCCCCCACAATCCACCGTTCCTACCCATCACTCCTCTAACCCCACAAAATCTCACACCACCCCACCCATTAGAATTACCACTACAACCCCACCCCATACCCTAAAACTCGTCAATCTCCCCAAGCCTCAACATAAGGATCCGCAGCCAAAGACACACAGTACACAAACACCACCAGCATGCCCCCCAAATATACCAAAAATAAGGCCAATGAGATAAAAGATACCCCCAAACTCAGCAACCACCCACACCCTACCACAGATGCCACCACCAGACCCATCGCCCCATACTGCGGCGATGGGTTTGATGCCACTGCCAAAGCACCTAAAATAAAGCAAACCCCTAAGAAAGATACAAAGTACGTCATAATTCTTGCTTGGCTACAATCCAAGGGCTGCAGTCCTGAAAAACTGCCGTTGTACTCAACTACAAGAACACCTATAGATCTACCCCCCCTACCCCCCCATAGAGGTACTACTTAGTATTTCTATGTATTATCGTGCATACATTTATATAGGACATTAATCATCCCTCATACTATGTTTTATAGGACATTAATTTACTTAACCCATTTATAGTGATTAATCCAATATAGCCTTAAATCCCTTATTCAGTTCATGATCTTCCACCAATCACTAAATTTCTATATATGCTCATAACAGTCAAGCAGTCAAACGTCCAGTATCAGATGGATTTCTAGTCTCCTCCCCTCACGAGAAATCAGCAACCGCTTGCATGGTTAGATCCCGTATGCTCTAGTTTCAGGAACCTACATTTAATATACAATGGTTCACGCACCTCTGGTTCCTACTTCAGGGTCCCTAATGGCTTAATCCCCACAGAATGCTTTTTAAAAGGCTTCTGGTATGTGAGATGCACCATATTCTCCCATAATCTCGACATTTTTAACTCTTCCGTCCATCTAGCTCCCTTTTTTTTCTCTGCTACTTCAACGTGCCCCCATACTATGCATAGTCAGAAGCCAACAATTTAGGTCTGGACATCAATGGTCTTCGTAATGCGTCTCTGTTCCGGGACCGATTAATGAGACGGTCGGCGTATATGTGGAATCATTCGGACACTGATGCACTTGCCATCCGCATTTGGTTGATCTTGATCCACCCCCAACTAATTGGGGTATAATAGTGAATGCTTGTCGGACATATAAAACCCAATTTCCAATGCTCTATTTTCTCTAATTTTTTTCAAAATTAGAGAAAAACTATAGCTTCAATTTACAACATTTTTTTTGATTTTTTTACAATTTTTTTCATTTTTTTATATTTTTGTCACTCCTAAAGTTACTACTAAAAAAAATTTTTTTTCAAAAATTTTAAAAAAATTTTTTTTTCAAAAAATTTTTTCAACCCATTTTCACCAACCTCTCCAGCCAACTTCCCCCTATTTTCACACCATAACCATGACAACCACTATTCTCCTCCCCATCCCAAAACTCCCTGCACAATTTAAACAAAAAACATAAACGAATCAGCCTGCCCAAATAAAAACATAGGCAGCGAAACCAATACGTCCTTGTAGCTTAACGCAAAGCATGACACTGAAGATGCCAAGATGGTTTACCCAACCCAAGGACAAAAGACTTAGTCCTAACCTTACCATTAATATCATTAGACATATACATGCAAGTATCCGCACTCCAGTGTAAATGCCCTCATAAACTTCTACTCTACTAGAAGTAAGAGGAGCAGGTATCAGGCACACCATATTCTCCTCGTAGTAGCCCAAGACACCTTGCTCAGCCACACCCCACGGGCTTCCAGCAGTAATTGACATTAAGCCATAAGTGAAAACTTGACTTAGTTATAATGACTTAGGGCCGGTAAATCTTGTGCCAGCCACCGCGGTCATACAAGAGGCCCAAATTAATGGTACACGGCGTAAAGCGTGGAAACATGTTATCTAATCAGCTCGGACCAAAGTACACCTAAGCTGTCACAAGCCTAAGAGGTACCAAAACCCTACGTAAAAATGGTCCCAGTACTTATAGGGCCAATTATACTCCACGAAAGCTAAGAAACAAACTGGGATTAGATACCCCACTATGCTTAGCCCTAAATCTAGATGTTTACCCCTACCAAAACATCCGCCCGAGAACTACGAGCACAAACGCTTAAAACTCTAAGGACTTGGCGGTGCCCTAAACCCACCTAGAGGAGCCTGTTCTATAATCGATACTCCACGATACACCCGACCATCCTTGCCCAAACAGCCTACATACCGCCGTCACCAGCCCGCCTAAATGAGAGTTCAATAGCGAGCACAACAGCCCTCCGCTAACAAGACAGGTCAAGGTATAGCGAATGAGATGGAAGAAATGGGCTACATTTTCTAATATAGAATAATTCTTCAACGAACAAGGTAATGAAAACCCCTTAGAAGGCGGATTTAGCAGTAAGATGAAACCAGAAAGTTCACCTTAAACTGGCTCTAGGGCACGTACATACCGCCCGTCACCCTCCTCACAAGCAATTATCCACATAAATAATGATCTAAACCAAAGCTGAAGATGAGGTAAGTCGTAACAAGGTAAGTGGAAGGTGTACTTAGCATATCAGGACGTAGCTATAATTGCAAAGCATTCAGCTTACACCTGAAAGATGTCTTCTAACTAGGACCGACCTGATGCAACTCTAGCTCAAACCAATTAATCACAACACTAAATTTCTCTACAAAACAATTAAAACATTTTTCTACACCTAGTATAGGCGATAGAAAAGTTACTTGACGCAATAGAAAATTTGTACCGTGAGGGAAAGTTGAAATAGCAGTGAAAAACCAAGCATAAAACAGCAAAGACCAACTCTTGTACCTTTTGCATCATGATTTAGCAAGAATAATCAAGCATAATGAACTTTAGCTTGCCATCCCGAAACCTATGCGAGCTACCTACAAGCAGCTATCATGAGCAAACCCGTCTCTGTGGCAAAAGAGTGGGATGACTTGTTAGTAGAGGTGAAAAGCCAATCGAGCTAGGTGATAGCTGGTTGCCTGCGAAACGAATGTAAGTTCCTCCCTAAATTTTCCCCTCCAGATATACTAAATTACTACAATGAGATATTTAGGAGTAATTTAAAGGAGGTACAGCTCCTTTAAATCAGGACCACAACCTAAACCAGAGGATAATACAAACTACTCCTTTTACATGTAGGCCTTCAAGCAGCCATCAATCAAGAGTGCGTTAAAGCTCATATCTCCAAAAATACCAAAAACACCGTGAATCCCTCACCACTAGCAGACCAACCTATGACCATAGGAGAATTCATGCTAAAATGAGTAATTTGAAGGGGACCCCCCTCTCTAGGCGCAAGCTTACATACTAAACTATTATTAACAGTACGACTTATACCACAACTCCACAAGACCGAATATTTAACTAACCTGTTACACCTACCCTGGAGCGCCCCCAGAAAGATTTAAATCTGCAAAAGGAACTCGGCAAGCCCAAGGCCCGACTGTTTACCAAAAACATAGCCTTCAGCTTACACAAGTATTGAAGGTGATGCCTGCCCAGTGACTAAGGTTTAACGGCCGCGGTATCCTAACCGTGCGAAGGTAGCGCAATCAATTGTCTCATAAATCGAGACCTGTATGAATGGCTAAACGAGGTCTTAACTGTCTCTTGCAGATAATCAATGAAATTGATCTCCCTGTGCAAAAGCAGGAATATCATCATAAGACGAGAAGACCCTGTGGAACTTAAAAATTCTAGACCAATGCCACCACTCTCTAAACCTTCAAGGCCCACCCTCTTGCACTCAATGGTCCTAATTTTTTGGTTGGGGCGACCTTGGAGTATAGACTAGCCTCCAAAAAATAAGATCACATAATCTTAACCTAGATTATACCCCTCAAAGTACTAATAGTAATCAGACCCAATATAATTGACCAATGAACCAAGCTACCCCAGGGATAACAGCGCAATCTCCTTCAAGAGCCCCTATCGACAAGGAGGTTTACGACCTCGATGTTGGATCAGGACAACCTAATGGTGCAGCCGCTATTAAGGGTTCGTTTGTTCAACGATTAACAGTCCTACGTGATCTGAGTTCAGACCGGAGCAATCCAGGTCGGTTTCTATCTATGCTTTTACTTCCCCTAGTACGAAAGGACCGGGGCAGTGGGGCCTATGTTCACTGACATGCCCCCCTTCTAATTAGTGAACACAACTGAACTAATAAGAATGAATCAAACCACCGAACATCCTAGATAAAGGATAGCTAGCGTGGCAGAGCTTGGCAAATGCAAAAGGCTTAAGCCCTTTATCCAGAGGTTCAAATCCTCTCTCTAGCTGCACACACCATGTACACTGTAAATTATTTGCTCATATCCCTATCATATGTTATTCCTATTCTCATTGCAGTGGCATTTCTTACATTACTTGAACGAAAAATCTTAAGCTACATACAAGCCCGAAAGGGGCCTAATATTGTTGGCCCATTTGGATTACTTCAACCCATCGCAGATGGAGTTAAACTCTTCATCAAAGAACCCGTTCGTCCTTCAACATCTTCCCCTCTTTTATTCACAATAACCCCAATTCTAGCTCTGCTCCTAGCTCTCACCATCTGAATTCCCCTACCCATTCCATTCCCACTCTCAGACATAAACCTTGGACTATTATTTCTACTCTCTATATCAAGTTTAGCCGTATACTCTATTCTATGATCAGGCTGAGCTTCTAACTCAAAATACGCTCTAATTGGTGCCCTACGAGCTGTAGCACAAACAATCTCTTATGAAGTAACCCTAGCAATTATCTTATTATCAATCATCACCCTAAGCGGAAACTATACCCTCAACACCCTAGCAACAACTCAAGAACCCCTATACCTTATCTTTGCTACCTGACCCTTAACAATAATATGGTATATCTCTACACTTGCAGAAACCAATCGAGCCCCTTTCGACCTGACAGAAGGAGAATCAGAACTAGTCTCAGGGTTTAACGTTGAATACTCTGCTGGCCCATTTGCCCTATTCTTCCTAGCAGAATATGCTAACATTATATTAATAAATGCCATAACCACAATCCTATTCATCAATCCTAGTTCACTAAGCCTACCCTACCAGCTTTTCCCCATAATCCTAGCCGTAAAAACTCTACTTTTAACCTCAGGATTCTTATGAGTACGAGCTTCTTACCCACGATTCCGCTATGATCAATTAATACATCTACTATGAAAAAATTTCCTACCCCTTACCCTAGCCTTTTGCCTCTGACATACAAGTATACCAATTTCATTCGCAGGCCTACCCCCATGCCTAAGATGCAATACCTACCCATGGAAATGTGCCTGAACCTAAGGGTCACTATGATAAAGTGAACATAGAGGTCTACCAATCCTCTCATTTCCTTAGCTAATTAGAAAAGCAGGAATCGAACCTACACAAAGGAGATCAAAACTCCCCATACTTCCTCTATATTATTTCCTAGTAAAGTCAGCTAACTAAGCTATCGGGCCCATACCCCGAAAACGATGGTTTAACTCCCTCCTTTACTAATGTACCCTCACACCAAGCTAATTTCACTGGCCAGCATTACCCTGGGATCCACTATTACTATGTCCAGCAGCCACTGAATCCTAGCTTGAACTGGACTAGAAATCAACACTCTCGCTACCATTCCCCTAATCTCCAAATCCCACCACCCACGAGCTGTAGAAGCCTCCATCAAATACTTTTTGGTCCAAGCCTCAGCTTCTGCCCTAATACTATTCTCCAGTATAATTAATGCCTGAGACACTGGTCAATGAGACATTACCCAATTAACCAATCCCACATCCTCCTTATTACTGACAGCCTCTATCGCCATAAAACTGGGTCTAGTACCCTTCCACTTTTGGTTCCCAGAAGTACTACAAGGAACCTCACTAATCACTGCTCTTCTACTATCGACAATAATCAAACTCCCACCACTAACAATCCTAATCCTTATCGCACCCTCACTAAACCCTACCATCATCATAACTATAGCTATTGCCTCCACAATGATCGGCGGATGAATGGGATTAAATCAAACCCAAACCCGAAAAATCCTAGCCTTCTCCTCTATCTCCCACCTTGGCTGAACTACTACAATCATCATCTATAACCCCAACCTTGCCATCTTAACCTTCTACTTATATATAATCATAACAACGCCTGTATTCCTCTCATTAAATATAACCAAAGCTACAAATCTCTCCATACTAATAACCTCATGGACCAAAGCTCCAGCACTGAATACCAGCCTAATACTAACTCTCCTATCCCTAGCGGGACTCCCCCCACTATTGGGCTTCTTACCCAAATGAATAATCCTCCAAGAATTAACTATTCAAGAAATGACACCCACAGCCATTGTCATCTCCATACTCTCGCTCCTGGGATTATTCTTCTACTTACGCCTAACATATCATTCCACAATTACTCTGGCCCCGAACTCCTCTAATTACATAAAATTATGATATATTAATAAAGCCTCCCATACCCCCACCGCAATTCTTACTTCTCTCTGCATCACCCTCATCCCCCTATCCCCCATAATCTTCTCCTTGTTCTAGAAACTTAGGATAATAGATAAACCAAAGGCCTTCAAAGCTTTAAATAAGAGTTAAATCCTCTTAGTTTCTGCTAAAGCCAACAGGACATTAACCTGTATCTCCCGAATGCAAATCGGACGCTTTTATTAAGCTAAAGCCTCACTAGACAGGTGGGCTTTGATCCCACAACCCCTTAGTTAACAGCTAAGTGCCCCATCCAACAGGCTTCTGCCTACCAGGCTTCGGTGCACTTCTATTGCACATCGATGGGTTTGCAACCCAACATGAACTTCACTACAAAGCCGATAAGAAGAGGACTTGAACCTCTGTAAAAAGGACTACAGCCTAACGCCTAATCTCAGCCATCTTACCTGTGACCTTTATCAATCGATGATTATTCTCAACAAACCATAAAGATATCGGTACATTGTACCTTATTTTTGGTGCATGAGCAGGTATAGTAGGCACAGCCCTAAGCCTACTAATCCGCGCTGAACTTGGCCAACCAGGCACTTTACTAGGTGATGACCAAATTTACAACGTCATCGTAACAGCCCATGCCTTCGTTATAATTTTCTTCATAGTTATACCAGTAATAATTGGCGGCTTTGGGAACTGATTAGTTCCACTTATAATTGGAGCCCCTGATATGGCCTTCCCCCGAATGAACAACATAAGCTTCTGACTCCTACCACCATCATTTCTACTCCTACTAGCCTCATCCACTATTGAAGCTGGAGCGGGTACTGGATGAACCGTCTACCCCCCACTAGCCGGGAATATAGCCCACGCAGGTCCCTCTGTAGACCTAGCTATCTTCTCCTTACATCTCGCTGGAGTATCTTCTATCCTCGGAGCAATTAACTTTATTACTACCGCTATCAATATAAAACCCCCAGCCTTATCACAATACCAAACCCCACTATTTGTGTGATCCGTCCTAATTACTGCTATCCTCCTACTATTATCCCTCCCAGTACTAGCTGCTGGCATTACTATGCTCCTTACTGACCGAAATCTCAATACCTCATTCTTCGACCCTGCAGGAGGAGGAGACCCTATTCTATACCAACATCTATTCTGATTTTTTGGCCACCCAGAAGTTTATATCCTCATTCTCCCAGGATTCGGAATTATCTCCCATGTAGTTGCCTATTACGCTGGAAAAAAAGAACCCTTCGGATATATAGGAATAGTCTGAGCCATACTATCCATTGGATTCCTAGGCTTCATCGTATGAGCTCACCATATATTTACCGTCGGAATAGACGTTGATACACGAGCCTACTTTACATCCGCCACTATAATTATTGCCATCCCCACTGGTATCAAAGTCTTTAGCTGACTAGCTACCCTTCATGGAGGTACAATCAAATGAGACCCTCCAATCCTCTGAGCCCTAGGCTTTATTTTCCTCTTTACCATTGGAGGACTTACTGGCATCGTACTAGCCAACTCCTCACTTGACATTGCTCTACACGACACATACTACGTAGTTGCACACTTCCACTATGTCCTATCCATAGGAGCCGTATTCGCTATCTTAGCCGGATTCACACACTGATTCCCCCTATTCACAGGATTCACCCTACACCCAACCTGAACAAAAGCCCACTTTGGAGTCATATTCACAGGAGTTAACCTAACCTTTTTCCCACAGCACTTTCTAGGACTAGCCGGAATACCACGACGATACTCTGACTACCCAGATGCCTACACCATTTGAAACACCATATCCTCCATTGGCTCCCTAATCTCCATAACGGCTGTCATTATACTCATGTTCATTATCTGAGAGGCATTTTCTTCTAAGCGTAAAATCCAACAACCTGAACTGACCCCTACAAACATCGAATGAATCCACGGCTCCACGGCTGCCCACCCCCTCACCACACCTTTGAAGACCAGCATATGTTCAAGTCCAAGAAAGGAAGGAATCGAACCTCCTCATGTTGGTTTCAAGCCAACCGCACTAACCACTTATGCCTTCTTTCTTATGAGAAGTTAGTAAATCTAATTACATGGCCTTGTCAAGACCAAATCACAGGTTAAACCCCTGTACATCTCACGTGGCCAACCCATCCCAACTTGGATTCCAAGACGCATCATCCCCAATCATAGAAGAACTAGTCGAATTCCATGACCACGCTCTAATAGTAGCACTGGCCATCTGCAGCCTAGTCCTATACATTCTAACCCTCATACTCACAGAAAAATTATCCTCCAATACTGTAGATGCCCAAGAAATTGAACTTATCTGGACTATCCTACCCGCCATTGTACTAATCTTACTAGGCCCTTCCATCCCTCCAAATCCTATACATAATAGACGAAATTGATGAACCAGATCTAACCTAAAGCAATTGGCCATCAATGATACTGATCATATGAATATACAGACTTTAAAGACCTCTCATTTGACTCTTACATAATTCCAACTTCAGAACTACCCACAGGCCATTTCCGACTCCTAGAAGTAGACAACCGAGTTGTAATTCCCATAGAATCCCCTATCCGAGTAATTGTACCGCTGGAGATGTCCTACACTCTTGAGCAGTCCCCACTCTCGGAGTAAAAACCGACGCTATCCCTGGACGACTCAATCAAACTTCATTCACAGCAACCCGGCCTGGAATTTTTTATGGTCAATGCTCAGAAATCTGTGGAGCTAACCACAGCTACATACCAATCGTAATTGAATCAGCCCACTCCCATACTTCGAGAATTGATCATCACACCTCTCAAACTAATCATTAAGAAGCTATGCCACAGCACTAGCCTTTTAAGCTAGAAGATAGAGGTTTTACTCTCCTTAATGATATGCCTCAATTAAATCCTAACCCCTGATTCTTCATCATGACCTCCCTATGAATCATCTTTCTGCTAATCATACAACCTAAATCCTCACCATGTACTTCCCCAATCCACCATCTCACAAAATTAAATCCACCCTTAAACCCCTACCCTGATACTGACCATGAACTTAACATTCTTTGACCAATTCGCTAGTCCCCAACTCATGGGATTCCATTAATCATAATCTCCATAATCTTTCCTACTATTCTCTACCATCCCCCAATAGCCGTTGACTCTCCAACCGCCTGACAACTGTACAACTCTGACTGACTAAATTAATAACCAAACAACTAATAAACCCCCTAAACAAGCCTGGTCATAAATGAGCCCTCATCCTATCTTCACTGATAATCCTCCTTCTCCTAACTAACCTACTTGGGCTACTACCATATACCTTTACTCCCACAACCCAACTATCTATAAATATAGCACTAGCTTTTCCTCTTTGACTCGCTACTATCCTGACTCGCTACTATCCTCACCGGACTTCGAAACCAACCCTCCACATCATTAGGCCATATTCTGCCGGAAGGTACCCCAACCCCACTCATTCCTGCCCTAATCCTAATCGAAACTATCAGCCAAATCATTCGTCCCATTGCCTAGGGGTCCGACTCACCGCAAACTTAACTGCAGGACACTTACTAATCCAACTCACCTCCACCGCTACAATTGCCCTACTACAATCTTCCCAGCTATATCCATCGTAACCTTCACCATCCTACTCTTACTTACCATTCTAGAATTAGCAGTGGCAATAATCCAAGCCTACGTATTCGTTCTACTTATTAGCTTATACTTACAAGAAAACATCTAATGGCACACCAAGCACACTCATACCACATAGTAGATCCAAGCCCATGACCCATCTTTGGAGCTATTGCAGCCCTCCTTACGACCTCTGGCCTAATCATATGATTTCATTTAACTCCACCCACTTACTTTCAGTAGGCCTAGTATCCCTAATCCTCATTATAATCCAATGATGACGAGACATTGTCCGAGAAGGAACATTCCAAGGCCATCACACCCCGACCGTCCAAAAGGGCTTACGATACGGAATAGTCCTATTCATTACATCAGAAGCTTTCTTCTTCCTAGGATTTTTCTGAGCATTCTTCCACTCAAGCCTAGCACCTACACCTGAGCTCGGAGGCTTATGACCCCCTACTGGAATTACTCCATTAAACCCTATAGAAGTTCCACTACTCAACACCGCCGTCCTCCTAGCATCCGGAGTCACCGTAACCTGAGCCCATCACAGCATTACCGAATGCAACCGAAAACAGGCTATTCAAGCTATACTATTACCATCCTCCTTGGATTTTATTTTACCCTACTACAAACCATAGAGTACCACGAAGCTCCATTCTCTATTGCTGATGAGTTTACGGCTCCACATTCTTTGTAGCAACTGGATTCCACGGATTACACGTAATTATTGGATCCACCTTCCTAACCGTATGTCTTCTCCGCCTTGTCAAATTTCATTTACATCTAATCATCATTTCGGCTTTGAAGCAGCTGCTTGATACTGACACTTCGTTGATGTAATCTGATTATTCCTCTACATCACCATCTACTGATGAGGATCTTACTCTTCTAGTATAATTATTACAATTGACTTCCAATCTTTAAATCTGGTTACATCCCAGAGAAGAGTAATAAACATAATTACATTTATACTCCTAGTAACCCTAATCCTCAGCACTCTCCTAACTACTATCAACTTATGACTAGCCCAAATAAGCCCAGACACCGAAAAACTCTCTCCATACGAATGTGGCTTTGATCCCCTAGGATCAGCTCGACTGCCATTCTCGATCCGATTCTTCCTCAGTAGCAATCTTATTCTTACTATTTGACCTAGAAATCGCCCTACTACTCCCTCTCCCATGAGCAATCCAACTCCCAATCCACTACTCACAATACTATGAACCTCCCTAATTCTACTTCTACTGACCCTCGGATTAGTCTACGAGTGGGTCCAAGGAGGACTTGAATGAGCTGAATAATAGAAAGTTAGTCTAATACAAGACAGCCGACTTCGACTCGGCAAATTACAGCAACTACTGTAACTTTCTCATGTTAGTACACCCAGCTTCTATTCTGCCTTCATCCTCAGCTGTCTAGACTAGCCTTTCATCGAACCACTTCATCTCAGCCCTACTATGCCTAGAAAGCATGATACTCTCACTATACATCGCCCTCTCAATCTGACCAATCCATACCCAAACTCCATCATTCACACTCATCCCGTACTAATACTAACCTTCTCTGCCTGTGAAGCTGGTACAGGACTCGCCATACTAGTAGCATCAACCCGAACCCACGGCTCAGACCATCTCCACAACCTAAATCTACTACAATGCTAAAAATTATAATCCCTACGATAATACTCATCCCAACAGCCCTACTATCCCCCAAAAACCTCACCTGAACTATTACCACAACCTACAGCTTACTAATCGCTTCCCTTAGCCTACAATGATTGCACCCAACATACTTCCCCTACAAATTTTTAAACCAATGATCAGGTATTGATCAAATCTCAGCCCCACTCCTAGTACTTTCCTGCTGACTTCTTCCACTCATACTTATTGCCAGCCAAAACCACCTTCACCCCGAACCAATGACACGAAAATATATCTTCATTCACACTCTTATTACTATCCAACCCTTTATTCTCCTAGCCTTTTCATCCACAGAACTATCCTTATTTTACATCTCTTTCGAAGCTACCCTAATTCCAACACTAATTTTAATCACACGATGAGGCAACCAACCAGAACGTCTTAGCGCTGGCATTTATCTTTTATTTTATACCCTAATCAGCTCCTCCCCCTGCTAATCGCTCTTCTACACCTCACATACAAACAGGCACACTTCACATACCTACCATAAAACTTCTACATCCCCTATCATCATCGTCATGGACTAACATTCTATCAAGCATAGCACTCTTAACAGCATTTATAGTTAAAGCCCCACTATATGGACTTCACCTATGACTGCAAAAGCTCATGTAGAAGCTCCATTGCAGGATCCATACTCCTCGCTGCCCTCCTCCTAAAATTAGGTGGTTATGGTATCATACGAATTACTGCAATTACAGGCCCACTAACTACCTACCTCTCCTACCGTTCTTTACCCTCGCCCTATGAGGCGCACTAATAACCAGCTCATCTGCCTACGCCAAACTGATCTAAAATCACTAATCGCATACTCATCTATTAGCCACATAGGCCTCACAATCGCTGCCTGCATAATCCAAACTGACTGATCCTTCTCAGGAGCCATAACCCTTAATCGGTCCATGGCCTCACCTCCTCCATATTATTCTGCCTGGCAAACACAAACTACGAACGTACACACAGTCGTATCCTGATCCTAACCCGAGGCTTACAATCTCTACTCCCCCTCATATGCACATGATGACTTCTAGCCAACCTAACAAACATAGCCCTCCCCCCAACAATCAATCTCATAGCCGAACTTACCATTATAATCAGCCTATTCAAATGATCCCCTTTTACAATCATTCTAACTGGCCTTGCAACCCTACTCACCGCCTCCTACAGCCTGACCATATTCCTCGCTACTCAACGAGGAGCACCTCCCTCTCACATCACCTCAATTCACTGCACAACCACACGAGAACACCTACTAATAACCCTTCACACCTTACCCATACTTCTCTTAATCACTAAACCAGAACTCATTTCAAATTATATATAATGCGAATATAGTTTCAACCCAAACATTAGACTGTGATTCTAAAAATAGAAGTTCAAACCTCCTTATTCGCCAAGGGGCGGTTTAACCAGCAAGAACTGCTAACTCCTGCATCTGAGACTAAACTCTCAGCCCCCTTACTTTTAAAGGATAATAGTAATCCACTGGTCTTAGGAGCCACTAATCTTGGTGCAACTCCAAGTAAAAGTAATAAAAACCTTATTACTCCTTAATACCATAACCCTACTAACACTAACAATCCTCTCTATGCCAATCATTTCCACCCTCATCTTCTCCAATCACAAAAATACCCCTTCAACTATTACTTCCTATGTAAAATCTGCTTTCCTCATCAGTCTCATTCCATAATCACCTATATGCTCTCCGGAACCAATACAATTACCTCCTACTGACACTGAAATCTCACCACCAACTTCAAGATCCTCATAAGCTTTAAACTCGACCAATATTCCACAGTATTTTTTCCTATCGCCTTATTTGTAACCTGATCAATTATACAATTCGCAACCTGATACATAGCTTCAGACCCCTCTATCACTAAATTCTTCTATACCTCCTCATATTCCTAATGCTATACTCGTCCTAACAGTCGCCAACAACATATTCATACTTTTTATCGGCTGAGAAGGAGTAGGCATTATATCCTTTCTCCTAATTGGTTGATGACACGGACGAACTGACGCTAATACTGCCGCCCTCCAAGCAATCATCTACAACCGAATTGGAGATATTGGACTTATTATATGCATAGCCTGACTAGCCTCCTCTATTAACTCATGAGACATCCAACCCCAACACAACAATCAAATCCCCATCCTCCCACTCCTAGGATTAATTATTGCTGCTACCGGCAAATCCGCACAATTTGGTCTTCACCCATGACTCCCTGCTGCCATAGAAGGCCCCACACCAGTATCTGCCCTATTACACTCAAGCACTATAGTTGTAGCCGGCATCTTCCTACTTATTCGCACCCACCCCATGTTCTCCAACTCCCTAACAGCCCTAACCCTGTGCTTATGTTTAGGTGCTATCTCCACTATATTTGCAGCTATCTGCGCATTAACACAAAATGATATTAAAAAAATCATTGCTTTCTCTACATCTAGCCAACTCGGACTAATAATAGTAACCATCGGTCTTAACCTCCCTCAACTAGCATTCCTACACATCTCCACTCACGCCTTCTTCAAAGCCATACTATTCCTATGCTCAGGCTCAATTATCCACAGACCTTGCCGGAGAACAAGACATCCGAAAAATAGGTGGATTACAAAAACTTCTCCCCATAACCTCTTCCTGCCTCACCATCGGCAACCTTGCCCTGATCGGCACCCCCTTCTTAGCCGGGTTCTACTCCAAAGACCTTATCATCGAGAGCCTCAACAATTCCTACCTAAACTCTTGAGCCCTACTACTTACATTACTCGCTACATCATTTACAGCTACATACAGTCTACGAATAACTCTTATAGTTCAAACCGGATATTGTCGAATCACCCCTACAGCCCCCATTAACGAAAACATACCTAATATCCTAAACCCCATGACCCGCCTCGCTTTAGGAAGCATTACTGCAGGTATTCTAATCTCATCCAACATACTTCCCACAAAAACACTTCCAATAACAATACCCACCATCATCAAAATTGCCGCTCTCCTAGTCACAATCCTAGGTATCCTCTTAGCCTAGAACTAACAAACCTAACCCACAACCTTACTCTCCCTAACCAAAATACCCTAATGAACTTCTCTCTAACATTAGGTTACTCAACCCACTTAGCCACCGAACAACCTCCACTAAACTCCTCAACTCTGGACAAAAAATTGCATCCCACCTAATTGACTTATCATGATGCAAAAAAATCGGACCAGAAGGACTTGCCGATATCCAACTCTTAGCCACAAAATCCTGCACCCCATTACACTCAGGATTAATAAAACCTACCTAAGCTCCTTTGCCTTGTCAATCTTTATCTTACTTCTACTTAACTAATGGCCCAAACATCCGAAAATCACACCCCCTACTTAAAATCATCAACAACTCCCTAATTGACCTACCATCCCCCCTCAAACATTTCAACCTGATGGAACTTCGGATCCTTACTAGGAATCTGTCTCATTACACAAATCCTAACTGGATTACTACTAGCCACTCACTATACAGCCGACACCTCCCTAGCCTTTCACTCTGTAGCCCATATCTGCCGAGACATCCAATATGGCTGACTTATCCGTAATCTTCACGCAAACGAGCCTCTTCTTCTTTATCTGCATTCTACTTACATATTGGACGAGGACTATTACTATGGCTCATACCTCTACAAAGAGACATGAAATACTGGAGTTATCCTACTCTTTACACTTATAGCCACAGCTTTTGTAGCTATGTTCTGCCATGAGGACAAATATCCTTCTGAGGAGCTACCGTTATCACTAATCTTCTTTCAGCCATTCCTACATCGGCCAAACCCTTGTTGAATGAGCCTGAGGAGGATTTTCCGTAGACAACCCCACCCTAACGCGATTCTTCGCCCTTCACTTCCTCTTACCTTTCCTCATCGCAAGCTCTCAATCATTCACCTAACTTTCCTCCACGAATCCGGCTCTAATAATCCCCTAGGAATCATCTCCCATTGCGACAAAATTCCATTTCACCCCTATTTTACCACAAAAGACATTCTAGGATTCATCTTACTATTTATCCCACTCTTAACCCTCACCTTCTTCTTCCAAACCTTCTAGGAGACCAGAAAACTTTACCCAGCCAATCCACTAACCACACCTCCACATATTAAACCAGAATGATACTTCCTATTTGCATACGCAATTTTACGATCAATCCCCAATAAACTAGGAGGTGTACTGGCCCTAACCGCCTCCATTTTAATCCTCCTCCTCATTCCACTCCTCCACAAATCCAAACTACGCTCCATAACTTTTCGGCCCCTATCTCAAACACTATTCTGACTTCTATTTACCAATCTACTCATCCTAACATGAATCGGGAGCCAACCTGTAGAACATCCATTCATCATTATCGGACAAGTAGCTTCTTTCACCTACTTCTCACACTACTCTTCCTATTCCCCACCATTGCAACCCTAGAAAACAAAATCCTCTATTAATACTCTAATAGTTTATTAAACATTGGTCTTGTAAACCAAAAATTGAAGAATTGTTCTTCTTAGAGTATCTTTCCCCCCGCCTAATTACAGAATGGGGGGGGGGGGGAAGGGGGGGGGGAAAAATTTAAAGGGAAAGGTAAGGAAAAAGTAAAGGAAGAAACAGAGGGATAATAAACACTAGAAAACTCACCAACCTCAACATCTCAGAAAGAGAGGACTTAAACCTCTACCTCCAGCTCCCAAAGCTGGTATTCTCCACTAAACTACCTTCTGACTCCCCCACACCTAAACTGCCCGAACTGCCCCACATGACAGACCCCGCACCAACTCCAACACCACAAACAGTGTCAAAAACAAACCTCACCCCGCCACTACAAACATCCCGCTCCCCAAGAATAAAACATAGCTACTCCACTAAAATCCACTCGGACCACAGCACTCCCCCCACAATCCACCGTTCCTACCATCACTCCTCTAACCCCACAAAATCTCACACCACCCCACCCATTAGAATTACCACTACAAACCCCACCCCATACCCTAAAACTCGTCAATCTCCCCAAGCCTCAACATAAGGATCCGCAGCCAAAGACACACAGTACACAAACACCACCAGCATGCCCCCAAATATACCAAAAATAAGGCCAATTGAGATAAAAGATACCCCAAACTCAGCAACCACCCACACCCTACCACAGATGCCACCACCAGACCCATCGCCCCATACTGCGGCGATGGGTTTGATGCCACTGCCAAAGCACCTAAAATAAAGCAAACCCCTAAGAAAGATACAAAGTACATCATAATTCTTGCTTGGCTACAATCCAAGGGCTGCAGTCTGAAAAACTGCCGTTGTACTCAACTACAAGAACACCTATAGATCTACCCCCCCTACCCCCCCATAGAGGTACTACTTAGTATTTCTATGTATTATCGTGCATACATTTATATAGGACATTAATCACTTCCTCATACTATGTTTTATAGGGCATTAATTTATCTAACCCATATATGATGATTAATCCAATATAGCCTTAAATCCCTTATTCAGTTCATGATCTTCCACCAATCACTAAATTTCTATATATGCTCATAACAGTCAAGCAGTCAAACGTCCAGTATCAGATGGATTTCTAGTCTCCTCCCCTCACGAGAAATCAGCAACCGCTTGCATGGTTAGATCCCGTATGCTCTAGTTTCAGGAACCTACATTTAATATACAATGGTTCACGCACCTCTGGTTCCTACTTCAGGGTCCCTAATGGCTTAATCCCCACAGAATGCTTTTTAAAAGGCTTCTGGTATGTGAGATGCACCATATTCTCCCATAATCTCGACATTTTTAACTCTTCCGTCCATCTAGCTCTCTTTTTTTTTTCTCTGCTACTTCAACGTGCCCCCATACTATGCATAGTCAGAAAGCCAACAATTTAGGTCTGGACATCAATGGTCTTCGTAATGCGTCTCTGTTCCGGGACGATTAATGAGACGGTCGGCGTATATGTGGAATCATTCGGACACTGATGCACTTGCCATCCGCATTTGGTTGATCTTGATCCACCCCCAACTAATTGGGGTATAATAGTGAATGCTTGTCGGACATATAAAACCCAATTTCCAATGCTCTATTTTTCTCTAATTTTTTTCAAAATTAGAGAAAAACTATAGCTTCAATTTACAACATTTTTTTTTGATTTTTTTACAATTTTTTTCATTTTTTATATTTTTGTCACTCCTAAAGTTACTACTAAAAAAATTTTTTTTTTTCAAAAATTTTAAAAAATTTTTTTTTTCAAAAATTTTTCAACCCATTTTCACCAACCCTCTCCAGCCAACTTCCCCCTATTTTCTCCACCACAATTCACCAACCTCAACATCTCAGAAAGAGAGGACTTAAACCTCTACTCCAGCTCCCAAGCTGGTATTCTCCACTAAACTACCTTCTGACTCCCCCACACCTAAACTGCCCGAACTGCCCCACATGACAGACCCCGCACCAACTCCAACACCACAAACAGTGTCAAAAACAAACCTCACCCCGCCACTACAAACATCCCGCTCCCCAAGAATAAAACATAGCTACTCCACTAAAATCCACTCGGACCACAGCACTCCCCCACAATCCACCGTTCCTACCCATCACTCCTCTACCCCACAAAATCTCACACCACCCCACCCATTAGAATTACCACTACAAACCCCACCCCATACCCTAAAACTCGTCAATCTCCCCAAGCCTCAACATAAGGATCCGCAGCCAAAGACACACAGTACACAAACACCACCAGCATGCCCCCCAAATATACCAAAAATAAGGCCAATGAGATAAAAGATACCCCAAACTCAGCAACCACCCACACCCTACCACAGATGCACCACCAGACCCATCGCCCCATACTGCGGCGATGGGTTTGATGCCACTGCCAAAGCACCTAAAATAAAGCAAACCCCTAAGAAAGATACAAAGTACGTCATAATTCTTGCTTGGCTACAATCCAAGGGCTGCAGTCTGAAAAACTGCGTTGTACTCAACTACAAGAACACCTATAGATCTACCCCCCTACCCCCCCATAGAGGTACTACTTAGTATTTCTATGTATTATCGTGCATACATTTATATAGGACATTAATCATCCCCTCATACTATGTTTTATAGGACATTAATTTACTTAACCCATTTATAGTGATTAATCCAATATAGCCTTAAATCCCTTATTCAGTTCATGATCTTCCACCATCACTAAATTTCTATATATGCTCATAACAGTCAAGCAGTCAAACGTCCAGTATCAGATGGATTTCTAGTCTCCTCCCCTCACGAGAAATCAGCAACCGCTTGCATGGTTAGATCCCGTATGCTCTAGTTTCAGGAACCTACATTTAATATACAATGGTTCACGCACCTCTGGTTCCTACTTCAGGGTCCTAATGGCTTAATCCCCACAGAATGCTTTTTAAAAGGCTTCTGGTATGTGAGATGCACCATATTCTCCCATAATCTCGACATTTTTAACTCTTCGTCCATCTAGCTCCCTTTTTTTTCTCTGCTACTTCAACGTGCCCCCATACTATGCATAGTCAGAAAGCCAACAATTTAGGTCTGGACATCAATGGTCTTCGTAATGCGTCTCTGTTCCGGGACCGATTATGAGACGGTCGGCGTATATGTGGAATCATTCGGACACTGATGCACTTGCCATCCGCATTTGGTTGATCTTGATCCCACCCCCAACTAATTGGGGTATAATAGTGAATGCTTGTCGACATATAAAACCCAATTTCCAATGCTCTATTTTTCTCTAATTTTTTTCAAAATTAGAGAAAACTATAGCTTCAATTTACAACATTTTTTTTGATTTTTTTACAATTTTTTTCATTTTTTTATATTTTGTCACTCCTAAAGTTACTACTAAAAAAAATTTTTTTTTCAAAAATTTTAAAAAAATTTTTTTTTCAAAAATTTTTTCAACCCATTTTCACCAACCCTCTCCAGCCAACTTCCCCCTATTTTCACACCATAACCATGACAACCACTATTCTCCTCCCCATCCCAAAACTCCCTGCACAATTTAAACCAAAAAACATAAACGAATCAGCCTGCCCAAATAAAAACATAGGCAGCGAAACCAATACGTCCTTGTAGCTTAACGCAAAGCATGACACTGAAGATGCCAAGATGGTTTACCCAACCCAAGGACAAAAGACTTAGTCCTAACCTTACCATTAATTATCATTAGACATATACATGCAAGTATCCGCACTCCAGTGTAAATGCCCTCATAAACTTCTACTCTACTAGAAGTAAGAGGAGCAGGTATCAGGCACACCATATTCTCCTCGTAGTAGCCCAAGACACCTTGCTCAGCCACACCCCCACGGGCTTCCAGCAGTAATTGACATTAAGCCATAAGTGAAAACTTGACTTAGTTATAATGACTTAGGGCCGGTAAATCTTGTGCCAGCCACCGCGGTCATACAAGAGGCCCAAATTAATGGTACACGGCGTAAAGCGTGGAAACATGTTATCTAATCAGCTCGGACCAAAGTACACCTAAGCTGTCACAAGCCTAAGAGGTACCAAAACCCTACGTAAAAATGGTCCCAGTACTTATAGGGCCAATTATACTCCACGAAAGCTAAGAAACAAACTGGGATTAGATACCCCACTATGCTTAGCCCTAAATCTAGATGTTTACCCTACCAAAACATCCGCCCGAGAACTACGAGCACAAACGCTTAAAACTCTAAGGACTTGGCGGTGCCCTAAACCCACCTAGAGGAGCCTGTTCTATAATCGATACTCCACGATACACCCGACCATCCCTTGCCCAAACAGCCTACATACCGCCGTCACCAGCCCGCCTAAATGAGAGTTCAATAGCGAGCACAACAGCCCTCCGCTAACAAGACAGGTCAAGGTATAGCGAATGAGATGGAAGAAATGGGCTACATTTTCTAATATAGAATAATTCTTCAACGAACAAGGTAATGAAAACCCCTTAGAAGGCGGATTTAGCAGTAAGATGAAACAGAAAGTTCACCTTAACTGGCTCTAGGGCACGTACATACCGCCCGTCACCCTCCTCACAAGCAATTATCCACATAAATAATGATCTAAACCAAAGCTGAAGATGAGGTAAGTCGTAACAAGGTAAGTGTACCGGAAGGTGTACTTAGCATATCAGGACGTAGCTATAATTGCAAAGCATTCAGCTTACACCTGAAAGATGTCTTCTAACTAGGACCGACCTGATGCCAACTCTAGCTCAAACCAATTAATCACAACACTAAATTTCTCTACAAAACAATTAAAACATTTTTCTACACCTAGTATAGGCGATAGAAAAGTTACTTGACGCAATAGAAAATTTGTACCGTGAGGGAAAGTTGAAATAGCAGTGAAAAACCAAGCATAAAACAGCAAAGACCAACTCTTGTACCTTTTGCATCATGATTTAGCAAGAATAATCAAGCATAATGAACTTTAGCTTGCCATCCCGAAACCTATGCGAGCTACCTACAAGCAGCTATCATGAGCAAACCCGTCTCTGTGGCAAAAGAGTGGATGACTTGTTAGTAGAGGTGAAAAGCCAATCGAGCTAGGTGATAGCTGGTTGCCTGCGAAACGAATGTAAGTTCCTCCCTAAATTTTCCCTCCAGATATACTAAATTACTACAATGAGATATTTAGGAGTAATTTAAAGGAGGTACAGCTCCTTTAAATCAGGACACAACCTAAACCAGAGGATAATACAAACTACTCCTTTTACATGTAGGCCTTCAAGCAGCCATCAATCAAGAGTGCGTTAAAGCTCATATCTCCAAAAATACCAAAAACACCGTGAATCCCTCACCACTAGCAGACCAACCTATGACCATAGGAGAATTCATGCTAAAATGAGTAATTTGAAGGGGACCCCCCCTCTCTAGGCGCAAGCTTACATACTAAACTATTATTAACAGTACGACTTATACCACAACTCCACAAGACCGAATATTTAACTAACCTGTTACACCTACCTGGAGCGCCCCCAGAAAGATTTAAATCTGCAAAAGGAACTCGGCAAGCCAAGGCCCGACTGTTTACCAAAAACATAGCCTTCAGCTTACACAAGTATTGAAGGTGATGCCTGCCCAGTGACTAAGGTTTAACGGCCGCGGTATCCTAACCGTGCGAAGGTAGCGCAATCAATTGTCTCATAAATCGAGACCTGTATGAATGGCTAAACGAGGTCTTAACTGTCTCTTGCAGATAATCAATGAAATTGATCTCCCTGTGCAAAAGCAGGAATATCATCATAAGACGAGAAGACCCTGTGGAACTTAAAAATTCTAGACCAATGCCACCACTCTCTAAACCTTCAA
>NW_028289941.1:0-58156 GCF_059628265.1 Tinamus guttatus
GAAAATGGGGAAAAACGGGGAGAAACGGGGGAAAATGGGGAAAACGGGGGAAAATGGGGAAAAAAACAGGGAAAATGGGGAAAAACGGGGAAAAATTGGGAAAAACGGGGAGAAACGGGGAGAAATGGGGAAAATGGGGGAAAACGGGGAAAAAAGGGGAAAAATGGGGAAAAATGGGGAAAATGGGGAAAAACGGGGAAAAATGGGGAGAAACGGGGAAAAAACGGGGAAAACAGGGAAAAACGGGGAAAAACAGGGTGGTTTGGGGCCAAACGGGGCAAAACGGGGCGGTTTGGGGCAAAACGGGGCAAAACGGGGCGGTTTGGGGCGGAACGGGGTGAAACGGAGCCAATTGGGGCGGTTTGGGGCCAAACGGGGTGGTTTGGGGAAAAGCAGGGCCAAATGGGGCAAAACAGGGCAGAACGGGGTGGTTTGGGGCAAAACGGGGCAAAATGGGGTAGTTTGGGGTGGAACGGGGCAGAACGGGGCCAATTGGGGCGGTTTGGGGCGAAACGGGGCAGTTTGGGGCAAAACGGGGCAGTTTGGGGCGAAAGGGGGCGGAACGGGGTGGTTTGGGGTGAAAGGGGGCGGTTTGGGGCAAAAGGGGGAGATTTGGGGCAAATTCGGGGCCAAACGGGGTGATTCGGGTGTTTTGGGGTCATTTGGAATGGTTTGGGGGTATTTTGGGGGTGTTCTGGGGTCATTTTGGGTGTTTTGGGGTTTTTTGGGATGGTTTTGGGGTCATTTGGGCCGTTCCGGGGATCATTTGGGATGTTTTGGGGTCATTTTGGGCGTTTTGGGGTCATTTTGGGTGTTTTGGGGTCATTTGGGATGGTTTTGGGGTCATTTGGGGGTCATTTTGGGTGTTTTGGGGTCATATGGGTGTTTTGGGGGTCATTTGGGATGGTTTTGGGGTCGTTTGGGCCATTCCGGGGGTCATTTGGGGTGTTTTGGGGGTCATTTGGGATGGTTTGGGGGTCATTTTGGGCTCATTTGGGGCATTTTGGGGCCATTTGGGGTGTTTTGGGGGTCATTTTGGGTGTTTTGGGCCTCATTTGGGGTGTTTTGGGCTCATTTGGGGTGTTTTTGGGCTCATTTCGGGCGTTTTTGGGTCCTTGCGGCCCCGCAGCGGCCTGGCCGCCGTGGCCGACGCCATCGAGGCCCTGAGTCCCCATTGGGGCTGCCTGAGACAACTGGGTGAGCGGCCCCGAAACCCCCGCGTTTCACCCCAAAAAAACACCCGGGAACCCCCAAAACACCCGGGAACCCCCAAAAACCGCCCAGGAACCCTCCCCAAAACCCCCGCGTTTCACCCCCAAAAAACACCCGGAAACTCCCAAAAAAACACCTGGGAACCCCCCAAAATACCCGGGAATCCCCCCAAAAACAGCCGGGAACCCCAAAACACACGGGAACCCCCCAAAAAACACCCGGGAACACTCCCCAAAACCCTTGCATTTCACCCCAAAAAAACACCCAGGAATCCCCAAAAAACACCCAGGAAACCCCAAAACACCTGGGAACCCCCCCAAAACCCCCACGTTTCACCCCAAAAAAGCACCTGGGAACCCCCCAAACGGCCGGGAACCCCCAAAACACATGGGAACCCCCCAAAAAAAAACCCGGGAACCCCCAAAACCCTGCATTTTGCCCCAAAAAAGCACCTGGGAACCCCCAAAAAACACTTGGGAACCCCAAAAAACACCCAGGAACCCCCCCAAACCCCCCCCCAAAAAATCCGGGAACCCCCCAAATGGCTGGGAACCTCCAAAAACACCCAGTAACCCCCAAAATGCCCAAGAACCCCCCAAAACGCCTGGGAACCCCCAAAACACACGGGAACCCCCCCCAAAACACCCGGGAACCCTCAAAAACACCCGGGAACCCCCCAAAACACCTGGGAACCCCCAAAACACATGGGAACCCCCCAAAAACACCCCCCAAAAAACACCTGGGAACCCCCCAAAACCCCCACGTTCACACCCAAAAAACACGCAGAAACCCCCAAAAAACACCCGGGAACCCCCAAAACACCCGGGTGGCCCCTGTGCCCCCCTCCCCCCCCCAAAACGGGGCATTTTCCGACCCCTCCCCCCATCAGGGTCCTTAAAGGCCTCAAAGGCCCCGTTGGTTGCCAGGCAACCATTTCCCGCCCTTTCGGTTGCTAAGGAGCCATCTTGGTTGCTATGCAACCCCTTCCCGCCCTTTCGGTTGCTAGGCGGCCATCTTGGTTGCTATGCAACCCCTTCCCGCCCTTTCGGTTGCTAGGCGGCCATTTTGGTTGCTACGATCCCCTTTCCCCCCCTTTCGGTTGCTAGGCGGCCATCTTGGTTGCTATGACCGATTTTCCCGCCCTTTCGGTTGCTAGGCGGCCATCTTGGTTGCTACGATCCCCTTTCGGTTGCTAGGCGGCCATCTTGGTTACTATGACCCATTTTCCCGCCCTTTTTGTTGCTAGGCAGCCATCTTGGTTGCTACGATCCCCTTTCCCGCCCTTTCGGTTGCTAGGCGGCCATCTTGGTTGCTAAGACCGATTTTCCCGCCCTTTCGGTTGCTAGGCGGCCATCTTGGTTGCTATGACCCATTTTCCCGCCCTTTCGGTTGCTAGGCGGCCATCTTGGTTACTATGACCCATTTTCCCGCCCTTTCGGTTGCTAGGCGGCCATCTTGGTTACTATGACCCATTTTCCCGCCCTTTTGGTTGCTAGGCGGCCATCTTGGTTGCTACGATCCCCTTTCGGTTGCTAGGCGGCCATCTTGGTTACTATGACCCATTTTCCCGCCCTTTCGGTTGCTAGGCGGCCATTTTGGCCGCAATGGCGGCGCCCATGGGGGCAGCCATGACAGCGGCCGCCATCTTGTTCCCCCCCCCCCCCCCGCAGACCCCCCGGACCCTCCCGTGGAGGAGGAGGAGGAGGGGGCGGAGCCCGCGCAGGCCCCGCCCCCCGCGGAGGAGGCGTGGCCGGAGGGGGCGTGGCCGCCGCGGGCCCCGCCCCCCGCCCGCACGGGGCTGCTCTACGACGAGCGGATGACGGAGCATCGGCACCCCTGGGACGGGTGGGCGGGGCTTCCGGGGTGGGCGGGGCCTCTGTGGGGCAGGGGGCGGGGACAGGGAAGGGGGCGGGGCCTCTATGGGGCTGGGGGAGGGGGGAATTCCTGGGCCCTTCCCGGACGCCGGGGCCCCCGTGACCCCCATTCCCGGTCCATGTGACCCCCATTCCCGGTCCATGTGACCCCCATTCCCGGACGCCTGGGCCCATTCCCAGATTCCGGGGCCCTTCCCGGACACCGGGGCCCATTCCCGGACCCTGGGGCCCCCCATGACCCCCATTCCCGGACTCCAGGTCCCATTCCCAGCCCCCGTGACCCCCATTCCTGCCCTTGGTGACCCCCATTCCCGGATGCCTGGGCCCATTCCCGGACCCTGGGGCCCCCCATGACCCCCATTCCCATCCCCGTGACCCCATTCCCAGCCCCTATGACCCCATTCCCGGTCCCCATGACCCCCATTCCCGGTCCCTGTGACCCCCATTCCCGCCCCCGTGACCCCCATTCCTGCCCTTGGTGACCCCCATTCCCGGATGCCTGGGCCCATTCCCAGACCCTGGGGCCCCCATGACCCCCATTCCCATCCCCGTGACCCATTCCCAGCCCCTATGACCCCATTCCTGGTCTCGGTGACCCCATTCCCAGACTCCGGGGCCCATTCCCGGATGCCTGGGCCCCTCGTGACCCCCCATTCCTGGACCCAAGGACCCCCATGACCCCATTCCCGGACACCGGGACCCCATTCCCGGTCCCCATGACCCCCATTCCCGCCCCCATGATCCCATTCCTGCCCCTATGACCCCATTCCCATCCCTGTGACCCCATTCCCGGTGCTGGGTCCCATTCCCGGCCCCCATGATCCCATTCCCAGCCCCTATGACCCCATTCCCGCTCCCGTGACCCCCATTCCCAGACTCTGGGGCCCTTTCCCGGATGCCTGGGCCCATTCCAAGACCCTGGGGCCTCCATGACCCCCATTCCCATCCCCCATAACCCCATTCCCACTCCCGTGACCCCATTCCCGGTGCCAGGTCCTATTCCTGGCCCCCATGACCCCATTCCCAGCCCCTATGACCGCATTCCGGGTCCCCGTGACCCCCATTCCCATCCCCATGACCCCATTCCCGGTGCCAAGTCCCATTCCCGGTCCCTGTGACCCCATTCCCGGTCCCTGTGACCCCCATTCCCATCCCCGTCACCCCATTCCCGGTGCCGGGTCCTATTCCTGGTCCCTGTGACCCCATTCCTGCCCCCATGACCCCATTCCCAGCCCCTATGACGCCCATTCCCGCTCCCGTGACCCCCATTCCCAGACTCTGGGGCCCAATCCTGGACACCGGGACCCCTCGTGACCCCATTCCCAGTCCCCATGACCCCCATTCCCGATTCCCATGACCCCATTCCTGGTCCCTGTGACCCCCATTCCCGGTGTGGATCCCATTCCCGGCTCCCATGACCCCATTCCCACTCCCATGACCCCCATTCCCAGTCCCCGTGACCCCCATTCCCAATTCCCATGACCCCATTCCCAGCCCCTATGACCCCATTCCTGCCCATGTGACCCCCATTCCTGGTTCCCATGACCCCATTCCGGGTCCCCGTGACCCCATTCCCGGTGTGGATCCCGTTCCCGCAGGCAGCATCCCGAGTCTCCGGAGCGGCCATTCCCATTCCCGTCCCCATGACCCCATTCCCGGTCCCCGTGACCCCCATTCCCGGTGTGGATCCCATTCCCATCCCTGTGACCCCATTCCTGCCCCCATGACCCCATTCCCGTCCCTGTGACTCCCATTCCCAATTCCCATGACCCCATTCCCAGCCCCTATGACCCCATTCCTGCCCATGTGACCCCCATTCCCGGCTCCCATGACCCCATTCCGGGTCCCCATGACCCCATTCCCGTTGTGGATCCCGTTCCCGCAGGCAGCATCCCGAGTCTCCGGAGCGGCCATTCCCATTCCCGTCCCCATGACCCCATTCCCGGTCCCCGTGACCCCCATTCCCGATTCCCATGACCCCATTCCCAGCCCCTATGATCCCATTCCTGCCCATGTGACCCCCATTCCCGGCTCCCATGACCCCATTCCCACCCTTGTGACCCCCATTCCTGGTGTGGATCCCGTTCCCGCAGGCAGCATCCCGAGTCTCCGGAGCGGATCGTCCGGATCATGGAGCGGCTCCGGGAGCTGGGGCTGGAGCAGAGGTGTCGGCGGCTGCTCCCGCGGCCGGCGCGGCGGCGCCACCTGCTGGCGGTGCACACGTGAGCGGAATTCCCGAAAACGGGAATGTTCCGGGACATTCCCGACACTGGGAATGTTCCGAACATTGGGATATTCCAGGACATTGGGGACATTCCCAACATAGGGGACACAGGGACATTCCCGGTGCGGCGGCGCCACCTGCTGGCCGTGCACACGTGAGCGGAATTCCCGAAAACGGGAATGTTCCGGATACCGGGAATGGGGACATTCCGGGACACTGGGGACATTCCGGGACACGGGGACATGGGGATATTGTGGGACATGGGGACATTCCCAACACGGGGACATTCCCGGTGCGGCGGCGCCACCTGCTGGCGGTGCACACGTGAGCGGAATTCCCGAAAACGGGAATGTTCCGGATACCGGGAATGGGGACATTCTGGGATATTGGGGACATTCCCAAAACGGGGACATTCTGGGACACGGGGACATTCCCGGCGCGGCGGCGCCACCTGCTGGCGGTGCACACGTGAGCGGAATTCCCGAAAACGGGAATGTTCCGGGATATGGGGACATTCCGGGATATTGGGGACATTCCGGGACACCGGGGACGTTCTGGGACATGGGGACATTCCCAAAACGGGGACATTCCGGGACACTGGGGACATTCCCGGCGCGGCGGTGCCACCTGCTGGCGGTGCACACGTGAGCGGAATTCCTGGAAACGGGAATGTTCTGGGATATTGGGGACATTCCGGAATATTGGGGACGTTCCGGGACACGGGGACATTCCCAACACGGGGACATGGGGACGTTCCCGGTGTGGTGGCGCCACCTGCTGGCGGTGCACACGTGAGCGGAATTCCCGAAAACGGGAATGTTCCGGGACATTCCGGGATATTGGGGACATTCTGGGAAATTGGGGACATTCTGGGACATTGGGACATTCTGGGACATGGGAACATTCCCGGCGCGGCGGCGCCACCTGCTGGCCGTGCACACGTGAGCGGAATTCCCAAATATTCCCAAAACTGGGAATGTTCCAGATACCGGGAATGGGGACATTCCGGGATATTGGGGACATTCTGGGACACGGGGACGTTCCCGACGCGGCGGCGCCACCTGCTGGCGGTGCACACGTGAGCGGAATTCCCGAAAACGGGAATGTTCCGGATACCGGGAATGGGGACATTCCCAAAATGGGGACACGGGGACATTCTGGGATACAGGGACATTCTGGTACACGGGGACATTCCCGGTATTCCCGGTATTCCCGGTATTCCCGACATTCCCGACATTCCAGGCCCAGCTACGTCCGCGGTCTCCTGGCGACGCCGTCCCTCCCCGCCCCCGCCCTGGCCGGAGCCGCTTCCCGCTTCCTATAGATCCCACATTCCCGGTATTCCCGACATTCCCGACATTCCCGGTATTCCCGACATTCCCGACATTCCCGGTATTCCCGGTATTCCCGTTCCAGGCCCAGCTACGTCCGGGGTCTCCTGGCGACGCCGTCCCTCCCCGCCCCCGCGCTGGCCGGAGCCGCTTCCCGGTTCCTATAGATCCCACATTCCCGTATTCCCGACATTCCCGGTATTCCCGGTATTCCCGGTATTCCCGACATTCCCGACATTCCCGACATTCCCGGTATTCCCGGTATTCCCGGTATTCCCGGCATTCCCGGTATTCCCGACATTCCCGACATTCCCGGTATTCCCGACATTCCAGGCCCAGCTACGTCCGCGGTCTCCTGGCGACGCCGTCCCTCCCCGCCCCCGCCCTGGCCGGAGCCGCTTCCCGGTTCCTATAGATCCCACATTCCCGACATTCCCGACATTCCCGGCATTCCCGACATTCCCGGTATTCCCGGCATTCCCGACATTCCCGGTATTCCCGACATTCCAGGCCCAGCTACGTCCGCGGTCTCCTGGCGACGCCGTCGCTCCCCGCCCCCGCCCTGGCCGGAGCCGCTTCCCGCTTCCTATAGATCCCACATTCCCGGTATTCCCGACATTCCCGGTATTCCCGGTATTCCAGGCCCAGCTACGTCCGCGGTCTCCTGGCGACCCCGTCCCTCCCCGCCCCCGCCCTGGCCGGAGCCGCTTCCCGGTTCCTATAGATCCCACATTCCCGGTATTCCCGGCATTCCCGACATTCCCGACATTCCCGACATTCCCGGTATTCCCGACATTCCCGGCATTCCCACGTTCCTGCATTCCCAACATTCCCGGTATTCCCGACATTCCCGACATTCCCGGTATTCCCGACATTCCCGACATTCCCGACATTCCCGGTATTCCCGACATTCCAGGCCCAGCTACGTCCGCGGTCTCCTGGCGACCCCGTCCCTCCCCGCCCCCGCCCTGGCCGGAGCCGCTTCCCGGTTCCTATAGATCCCACATTCCCGGTATTCCCGGTATTCCCGACATTCCCGGTATTCCCGGTATTCCAGGCCCAGCTACGTCCGTGGTCTCCTGGCGACCCCGTCGCTCCCCGCCCCCGCCCTGGCCGGAGCCGCTTCCCGCTTCCTATAGATCCCACATTCCCGACATTCCCGACATTCCCGGTATTCCCGACATTCCCGGTATTCCCGACATTCCAGGCCCAGCTACGTCCGCGGTCTCCTGGCGACGCCGGCGCTCCCCGCCCCCGCCCTGGCTGGAGCCGCTTCCCGGTTCCTATAGATCCCACATTCCCGACATTCCCGGCATTCCCGACATTCCCGGCATTCCCGACATTCCCGACATTCCCGGCATTCCCGACATTCCAGGCCCAGCTACGTCCGCGGTCTCCTGGCGACGCCGGCCCTCCCCGCCCCCGCCCTGGCCGGAGCCGCTTCCCGCTTCCTATAGATCCCACATTCCCGGTATTCCCGACATTCCCGACATTCCCGGTATTCCAGGCCCAGCTACGTCCGCGGTCTCCTGGCGACCCCGTCCCTCCCCGCCCCCGCCCTGGCCGGAGCCGCTTCCCGCTTCCGCTCCGTTTTCCTGGGAGCCGCCTCGGCCGGAGCCGCCCGGATGGCGGCCGGAGCCGCCGGGGACGGAGCCGCCGCCGTCATGGATGGGAAGGTGGGAGCCTATGGGGAATGTATAGGGGACATATAGAGACCCTATAGGGGACGTATAGGGAACGTATAGAGACCTATAGGGAACGTATAGAGACCCTATAGGGGACATATGGAGACCCTATAGGGACCTATAGGGAGCCTATAGAGACCTATAGAGACCCTATGGAGACCCTATAGGGGACGTATAGGGAACGTATAGGAACCTATAGGGGACCTATAGAGATCCTATGGAGACCCTATAGGGAATGTATAGGGAACGTATAGGGAACGTATAGGGAGCTATAGAGACTCTATGGAGACCCTATAGGGACATATAGGGAACGTATAGAGACCTATAGGGAACGTATAGAGACCCTATAGGGAACTATAGAGACCCTATGGAGAGCCTATAGGGAACATATAGGGAACGTATAGAGACCCTATAGGGGACATATAGGGAACGTATAGAGACCCTATAGGGAACGTATAGGGAACATATAGGGAACATATAGGGAGCTATACTCTATGGAGACCCTATAGGGACCTATAGGGAATGTATAGAGATTTATAGGGAACGTATAGAGACCGTATGGAGACCCTGTAGGGACCTATAGGTAACGTATAGGGAACATATAGGGAGCTATACTCTATGGAGACCCTATAGGGAACGTATAGAGACCTATAGGGAACGTATAGGAACCTATAGAGACCTATAGGGGACCTATAGAGACCCTATAGGGTCCTTATAGGGAACGTATAGGGAACATATAGAGACCCTATGGAGACCCTATAGGGACCTATAGGGAATGTATAGAGACCCTATAGGGGACATATAGAGACCCTATAGGGACGTATAGGGAACCTATAGAGACCTATAGGGGACCTATAGAGCCCCCTATGGAGACCCTATAGGGTCCTATAGGGAACGTATAGGGAACATATAGGGAGCTATAGGGGTAAAGGGGACGGAGCCGCTGCCTTTATGGATGGAAGGTACCTATAGAGAGCCTATAGGAACCTATAGAGAGCCTATAGAGACCCTATGGGGAACGTATAGAGACCCTATGGAGAGCTATAGGGGTGTATGGGTGTTTGGGGGCCGGAGCCGCCGGGGACGGAGCCGCCGCCGTCATGGCCGGGAAGGTGGGAGCCTATGGGGAACGTATAGGGGACGTATAGGGAACGTATAGAGACCTATAGGGGACCTATAGAGACCCTATGGAGACCCTATAGGGACATATAGGGAACGTATAGGGAGCTATAGAGACCCTATGGAGACCCTATGGAGACGTATAGGGAACGTATAGGGAACATATAGAGACTCTATAGGGGATATATAGAGACCCTATGGAGACCCTATAGGGACATACAGGGAACGTATAGGGAGCTATAGAGACCCTATGGAGACCCTATGGGGACGTATAGGGAACGTATAGGGAACATATAGAGACCCTATAGGGGACATATAGAGACCCTATGGAGACCCTATGGAGACCTTATAGGGACCTATAGGGGACATATAGAGACCCTAGAGGGAACGTATAGGGAACATATAGAGACCCTGTGGGGAACGTGTAGAGATCCTATAGGGACATATAGGGAGCTATAGGGGTCTATGGGGGCCGGAGCCGCCGGGGACGGGGGCCGCCGCCGTCACGGACGGGAAGGTACCTATGGAGACCCTATAGGGACATATAGAGAGCCTATAGAGACCCTATGGAGACCTTATAGGGACCTGTAGGCAACATATAGAGACCCTATAGGGACCCTATAGAAAGCCTATGGAGACCTTATAGGGAATGTATAGAGACCCTATGGAGATCCTATAGGGACATATAGGAACATATAGAGACCTATAGGGAACGTATAGGGAGCTATAGGGGACATATAGAGACCCTATAGGGGACATAAAAAGACCCTATGGAGACCCTATAGGGACGTATAGGAACCTATAGAGACCTATAGGGGACCTATAGAGACCCTATGGAGACCCTATAGGGACCTATAGGGAACGTATAGGTAACATATAGGGAGCTATGCTCTATGGAGACCCTATAGGGAACGTATAGAGACCCTATAGGGGACATATAGAGACCCTATGGAGACCCTATAGGGACATATAGGGAACGTATAGAGACCTATAGGGGACGTATAGAGACCCTATGGAGACCCTATAGCGATCCTATAGAAACCCTATAGGGGACCCTATAGGGAATGTATAGGGAGCTATAGAGACCCTATAGGGGTGTATAGGGACCTATAGGGGTGTTTGGGGGCTGGAGCCGCCGTCATGGCCGGGAAGGTGGGACCCTATGGAGACCCTATAGGGACCTATAGGGAACGTATAGAGACCTATAGGGGACGTATAGAGACCCTATGGAGACCCTATAGGGACGTATAGGGAACGTATAGGAACCTATAGAGACCCTATGGAGACCCTATAGGGTTCTTATAGGGAACGTATAGGGAACATATAGAGACCCTATGGAGACCCTATAGGGACCTATAGGGAACGTATAGAGACCTATAGGGGACCTATAGAGACCCTATAGGGACCTATAGGGAACGTATAGGGAATGTATAGGGACCCTATAGAGAGCTATAGGGGTAAAGGGGACGGAGCCGCCGCCGTCATGGACGGGAAGGTGGGACCCTATGGAGACCCTATGGGGACCTATAGGGAACGTATAGAGACCCTATAGGGGACATATAGAGACCCTATGGAGACCCTATAGGGACCCTATAGAGAGCCTATGGAGACCTTATAGGGAACATATAGAGACCCTATGGAGATCCTATAGGGACATATAGGAACATATGGAGACCGATAGGGAACGTATAGGGAGCTATAGGGGACATATAGAGACCCTATAGGGAACATATAGAGACTCTATGGAGACCCTATAAGGACCTATAGGGACGTATAGGGAACATATAGAGACCCTATGGAGACCCTATAGGGACCTGTAGGGAACGTATAGGGAACATATAGGGAGCTATAGAGACTCTATGGAGACCCTATAGGGACGTATAGGGAACGTATAGGAACCTATAGAGACCTATAGGGGACCTATAGAGACCCTATAGGGTCCTTATAGGGAACATATAGGGAACATATAGAGACCCTATGGAGACCCTATAGGGACCTTATAGGGAACATATAGGGAACGTATAGAGAGCCTATGGAGACCTTATAGAGATCCTATAGAGACCCTATGGAGATCCTATAGGGGACCCTATAAGGAATGTATAGGGAGCTATGGAGACCCTATAGGAGTGTATAGGGACCTATAGGGGTGTATGGGGGTCGGAGCCGCCGGGGACGGAGCCGCCGCTGTCATGGCCGGGAAGGTGGGGCCTATGGAGACCCTATAGGGACCTATAGGGAATGTATAGAGACTCTATAGGGGACATATAGAGACCCCATGGAGACCCTATAGGGAACGTATAGGGAACGTATAGGGAACGTATAGGGAATGTATAGAGACCCTATAGAGAGCTATAGGGGTAAAGGGGACGGAATCGCTGCCGTCATGGACGGGAAGGTACCTATAGAGAGCCTATAGGAACCTATAGAGAGCCTATAGAGACCCTATGGGGAACGTATAGAGACCCTATGGAGAGCTATAGGGGTGTATGAGGTGTTTGGGGGCCAGAGCTGCCGGGGCCGGAGCCGCCGCCGTCATGGCCAGGAAGGTACCTATAGAGAACCTATAGGGAATGTATAGGGAACGTATAGGGGACATATAGAGAGCTATAGGGAGCTATAGGGACCCTATAGGGGTGTATGGGGGACGGAGCTGCCGCCATCAGGGACGGGAAGGTACCTATAGAGAGCCTATAGGAACCTATAGGGGCATATAGGGAACGTATAGGGAGCTATAGGCAGCTATAGAGACCCTATAGGGGGTGCATGGGGTGTTTGAGGGGCCAGAGCCGCCGGGGACGGAGCCGCCGCCGTCATGGACGGGAAGGTGGGACCCTATGGAGACCCTATAGGGAACGTATAGAGACCCTATGGAGACCATGTAGAGAACATATAGGGAGCTATAGGGTTGTATGGGGGACGGAGCCGCCGAGGACGGCCCTATAAAGACATATAGGGAGCTATAGAGACCCTATAGAGACAGTATAGAGACCTATAGAGAGCCTGTAGGGACCTAGAGAGACCCTATAGGGGTGTGTGGGGACCTATAGGGGTGTTCGGGGGTTGGAGCTACCAGGGACGGAGCCGCCACCGTCATGGATGGGAAGGTGGGACCTATGGAGACCCTATAGGGGACATAGGGAGACCCTATGGAGACCTTATAGAGGCCTATAGGACACATATAGAGACCCTATGGAGGCCTTATAGAGACATATAGGGAGCTATAGAGACCCTATAGAAACGTATAGGGGTGTGTGGGGGTCAGGGCCACCGGGGACGGGGCAGCCGGGCGCCATGCTGGCCGGGACGGTGCCTATAGGGACCTATAGAGACCTATAGGGGACAGACGGGGGTGTATGGGGGATGTGTGGGGACCTATAGGGGATGTGTGGGGCAGGGTGGGGGGAGGGGGTTGTTGGGGTCTCTGCTCGGTGGGAAGGGGCCTGTAGGGGACCTATAGGGGGGACCTATAGGGGGGACCTATAGGGTGCCAGCGCCCCATAGCCGCCCCATAGTCACCCCATAGCCGCCCCATGGCTGCCCCATAACCACCCCATAGTCACCCCATACCTGCCCCATAGCTGCCCCATAGCCACATAGCTGCCCCATAGCCACCCCATAGTGCCCCATAGTCACCCCATAGTGCCCCATAGCCACCCCATAGCCGCCCCATAGCCGCCCCATAGTCACCCCATAGCCACCCCATAGCTGCCCCATAGTGCCCCATAGCGCCCCACACCTGCCCCACACCTGCCCCACACCTGCCCCATAGCCGCCCCATAGTCACCCCATAGCCGCCCCATAGCGCCCCACATCCGCCCCACATCCCCCCCAGGTTCTCAACGCTGTCGCCGTCGTCTGCCCCCCCGGGCACCACGCGGGTCCCGGCTGCCCCACAGCGCCCCATAGCCGCCCCATAGCGCCCCATAGTCACCCCATAGCCGCCCCATAGCCGCCCCATAGCTACCCCATAGTCACCCCATAGCCGCCCCATAACCACCCCATAGCCGCCCCATAGCCGCCCCATAGTCACCCCACATCCACCCCACACCTGCCCCACATCCTCCCCCCCCAGGTCCTGAACGCCGTCGCCGTCATCCGCCCCCCCGGGCACCACGCGGGTCCCGGCTGCCCCATAGCGCCCCATAGCGCCCCATAGCCACCCCATAGCTGCCCCATAGCGCCCCATAGCCACCCCATAGCGCCCCATAGCCGCCCCATAGCCGCCCCATAGCTGCCCCATAGCCACCCCATAGCCACCCCATAGCCACCCCATAGCGCCCCATAGCTGTCCCATAGTGCCCCATAGCGCCCCATAGCCGCCCCATAGTCACCCCATAGCCACCCCATAGCCGCCCCATAGCGCCCCATAGCTGCCCCACATCCCCCCCAGGTCCTGAACGCCGTCGCCGTCGTCCGCCCCCCCGGGCACCACGCGGGTCCCGGCTGCCCCATAGTGCCCCATAGCCACCCCATAGCCGCCCCATAGTCACCCCATAGCCACCCCACAACCACCCCATAGCGCCCCATAGCCACCCCATAGCACCCCATAGCCACCCCATAGCCGCCCCATAGTGCCCCATAGCCACCCCATAGCCACCCCATAGCCGCCCCATAGTGCCCCATAGCCACCCCATAGCCGCCCCATAGTCACCCCATAGCCACCCCATAGCCACCCCATAGCCACCCCATAGTCACCCCATAGCCACCCCATAGTCACCCCATAGCCACCCCATAGCCGCCCCATAGCCACCCCATAGCACCCCATAGCCACCCCATAGCCACCCCATAGCCACCCCATAGCGCCCCATAGCCACCCCATAGCTGCCCCATAGCGCCCCATAACCACCCCATAGCCGCCCCATAGTCGCCCCACATCCGCCCCACACCTGCCCCATAACCCCCCCCCAGGTCCTGAACGCCGTCGCCGTCGTCCGCCCCCCCGGGCACCACGCGGGTCCCGGCTGCCCCACAGCGCCCCATAGCCACCCCATAGCTGCCCCATAGCCACCCCATACCGCCCCATAGCCACCCCATAGCCACCCCATAGCCGCCCCATAGCCGCCCCACACCTGCCCCATAGCGCCCCATAACCACCCCACATCCTGCCCCATACTGACCCCACGGCTGCCCCATAGCCGCCCCACAACCACCCCATAGCTGCCCCATGGCTGCCCCATAGTCACCCCATAGCCACCCCATAGCACCTCATAGTCACCCCATAGCCACCCCATAGCCGCCCCATAGCCGCCCCACACCTGCCCCATAGCGCCCCATAACCACCCCACATCCTGCCCCATAACCTCCCCCCCAGGTCCTGAACGCCGTCGCCGTCGTCCGCCCCCCCGGGCACCACGCGGGTCCCGGCGCCGCCGCCGGTTTCTGTCTCCTCAACTCGGCCGCGGTGGCGGCGCGAAGGGCCCAGAGACGGGCGGGGGGGGGGCTGCGGTGAGCGGGGGGGGATGTGGGGCAGGATGTGGGGCAGGATGTGGGGCAGATGTGGGGCGGGAATGGGGATGTGTGGGGCTGGATGTGGGGCTGGAAACCTGTGGGGCAGGGATGGGGGGTTGAACAGGGGGATGTGTGGGGCAGAGATGGGGGGCAGATGTGGGCATGTGTGGGGCAGGATGTGGGGCGGGGATGTGGGGCAGGATGTGGGGCAGGGATGGGGGGTTGAACAGGGGGATGTGTGGGGCAGGATGTGGGGCAGGATGTGGGGCAGAGATGTGGGGACATGTGGGGCTGGATATGGGGATGTGTGGGGCAGATGTGGGGCGGGGATGGGGATGTGTGGGGCAGAGATGGGGGGCAGAGATGGGGCAGGGATGGGGATGTGTGGGGCTGGATATGGGGATATGTGGGGCAGGGATGGGGGGCGGGATGTGGGGTGGGGATGGGGATGTGTGGGGCAGATGGGGGGCAGAGATGGGGATGTGTGGGGCAGGGATGGGGGGCTGGAAACCTGTGGGGCAGAGATGGGGGGGCTGGACATGGGGATGTGTGGGGCAGATGTGGGGCTGGACATGGGGACATGTGGGGCAGGGATGGGGGGCTGGACATGGGGACATGGGGGGCTGGACACGGGGATCTGTGGGGCAGAGATGGGGATGTGTGGGGCTGGATGTGGGGATGTGTGGGGCAGAGATGGGGGGCAGAGATGGGGCAGGGATGGGGATGTGTGGGGCAGGATATGGGGATGTGTGGGGCAGGGATGGGGGGTGGACATGGGGATGCGTGGGGCGGGATGTGGGGCGGGATGTGGGGCGGGGATGGGGATGTGTGGGGCAGAGATGGGGGGTGGAACAGGGGGATGTGTGGGGCAGATGGGGGGCAGGGATGGGGGGCTGGAAACCTGTGGGGCAGAGATGGGGGGGCTGGACATGGGGATGTGTGGGGCTGGATATGGGGACGTGTGGGGCAGAGATGTGGGGCTGGATATGGGGACGTGTGGGGCAAATGGGGTCTCACCCGGACGCCTGGGCCCTCCCTATGGGTCTCACCCCCTCCCGCCCCCCAGCGTCCTCATCGTGGACTGGGACGTCCATCACGGCGACGGGACCCAGCGGATCTTCGAGGACGACCCCAGGTTGGGGGGCAGAGCGTGGGGGGCGGCGGCGGCCCCAAAACCGCCGGATTTCACCCCAAATCCGCCCCCCTGCCCCACAGCGTCCTGTTCGTGTCCCTGCACCGCCGCGACGGCGCCTTCTTCCCCGGGGGGGCCGCGGGGGGGGGGCGGCCGCACGGGCCGGGGTCCCGGTCGCGGCTTCACCCTCAACGTGGCCTGGGGGGGCCCCCGCGCCGGCGACGGCGACTACCTGGCGGCCCTGGAGAGGCTGGTGCTGCCCGTGGCCTACGAGGTGCGACGTGGGGCGCTATGGGGCAGGATGTGGGGCAGGACAGGGAGCCGCTATGGGGCAGGCTGTGGGGAGCTATGGGGCGCTATGGGGCAGGACACGCTATGGGGCGGGGTGTGGGGCGCTATGGGGCACTATGGGGCGGGATGGGGGGGTCCTATGGGGCGGGATGTGGGGCGCTATGGGGCAGGAGGGGGGGGCCGCTGTGGGGCAGGGTGTGGGGTGGGATGTGGGGTGCTATGGGGCGGGGTGTGGGGCACTATGGGGCGGGATGGGGGGCAGGACAAGGGGGGTGCTATGGGGCGGAACGTGGGGCGCTATGGGGCAGGATGGGGGCCCCGCTATGGGGCGGGATGGGGGGCAGGACGCCGGGGCCCGTGTGGGGCAGGAGGGGGGTGGGACGGGGGGGGCTCTATGGGGCAGGAGGTGGGGCAGGACGCCAGGGCCCCTATGGGGCAGGAGGGGGGACCCGGACGCCAGGGCCCCTATTTGGGGGGGGGGTCTCGGCCGTCTGGCCCCACAGGGGGGGTCCCCCCATCACCCCCCGCCCCCCCCCAGTTCGCCCCCCACCTCGTCCTGGTCTCGGGGGGTTTCGACGCCGCCCGGGGGGACCCGCTCGGCGGCTGCTGCGTCTCCCCCGCCGCCTTCGGCCTCATGAGCCACCTGCTGGGGGCGCTGGCCGGGGGGCGCCTGGTGCTGCTGCTCGAGGTGCCCGGACGCCGGGGCCCCCTATGGGGCGGGGGGGGAGACCCGGACACCGGGGCCCCTTGTGGGGAGACCCGGATGCCTGGGCCCCTTTGGGAGGTTGGGGGTCCCGGACGCCTGGGCCCCATGGGGAGGTCCCGGACGCCGGGGCCCTTTCGGGGATGGGGGGCAGTCCCCGCACGCCGGGGCCCCCTATGGGGTGGGGGGAGAGACCCGGACGCCTGGGCCCCTTTGGGATTGGGGAGTTCCCGGACACCAGGACCCCATAGGGAGGTCCCAAATACCTGGGCTCATTTGGGAGGTTGGGGGTCCCGGACGCTGGGGCCCCCTATGGGGCGGGGGGAGTCACCCGGACACCTGGGCCCCATAGGGAGGTCCCGGACGCCTGGGCCCCTCCTGTGCGTCTCACTTGGACGCTGGGGCCCCTTGGGGGGGGGGGGGGGGGGGTCACCCGGACGCCGGGGCCCCCTATGGGGCGGGGAGAGAGACCCGGACGCCTGGGCCCCATAGGGAGGTCCCAGATACCTGGGTTCATTTGGGAGGTTGGGGGTCCCGGACGGCCTGGGCCCCTTCTATGGGTCTCACCCGGACGCCTGGGCCCCTTGTTGGGAGGGGCGGGGAGGGGTCACCAGGGCCCTATGTGGGGGGGAGATCCCAGACGCCGGGGCCCCCCCGCCCCCGCTCTGACCCCGCCCCCGCTCTGACCCCGCCCCCCCCCACTCTGACCCCCCCCCCTCCCCCGACACGGGGACCCCCCTGGACGCGCCCCCCCCCGCTCTGACCCCGCCCCTTTCTCCCCCCCCGCTCTGACCCCGCCCCCCTCTCTAAACCCCGCCCCCTCTCCCCCCCCCCAGGGCGGTTACAACATGGCGGCCACGGCCGAGGGCGTCGCCCAGTGCGTCCGGGTGCTCCTGGGGGACCCGCCCCCCCCGCTGCCCCCCCCCGCCCCCCCCCGCCCGGGCGCCCTCCGGGCCCTCGAGGTCACGCGGGGGGCGCACTGGGGGGGGTGGGGCAGCCTCCGCCTGCGGCCCCGCCCCCCGCGTGAGTAGCCCCGCCCACAACCGGCAGGGCCCTCCCCCATCCTATAGGGCCACCCCCCCCAACCTATAGGACCCCCCCCCCCATTCTATAGAGCCCCCCCATTCTATAGGGACCCCCCAACCTATATGGACCCCCCCCCAACCTATAGGGCCCCCCCATTCTATAGGGACTCCCCCCAACTTATAGGAACCTCCCTCAACTTACAGGGGCTCCCTCCAACCTATAGGGTCTCTCTCAACCTATAGGGTCCTCCCCCAACCTATAGGAATTCCCTAACTTATATGGCCTCTCTCAACCTATAGGGCCCCCATTCTATAGGACTCCCCTCAACCTATAGGCTCCTCCCAACCTATAGGGCTCCCCCCAACCTACAGGGGCTCCCCCCAGTCTATAGGGGTTCCCCAACCTATAGGGTCTCCCTCAACCTATAGGGCCTCCCATTCTATAGGGCCCCCCCCCAAACTATAGGACCTCCTCCAACCCATAGGGCCCCCCCCATTCTATAGGGACCCCCTGACCCGGTGGGAGCCCCAGGGACCTATAGGGACCCCCGACCCATAGGGACCCCCCCACAACCCTATGGCTGTTCCCCCCCCCCCCAGACCCATAGCGACCTATAGGCCCCCCCCCCCATCCATGGGGCACCCTGACCCATATGGGACCCCCCCCACCCCCGTAGCCCCCCCCCAGACCTACGGGGACCCCCTGGATCTATAGGGACCCCCCTGGGCCCATAGGGACCCCCTGCCCCTATATGGACCCCCCCCCGCCCCATAGAGCCCCCCCCCATGGGGAGCCCCACAGGGCCCCTCCCCCCGTCCCACGTGACCCCCCCTCAGCCGCCCCCCCCTCCCCCCAGCGCCCCCCGTCGAGGACGACCCCCCCGGGCCCTCCCCCGATGACGTCACGTGGGGCCTCGATGACGTCATCGCCGGCCTCGACTGGGACGAGGAGGCCGACGCCGACGACGCCCCCTCCTCGGAGGACGAGGCCCCGCCCCGCGATGACGTCACGCGGGCTGACCCCGCCCCCGGCGGCGGCCCCGCCCCTGACGTCACCAGCGGTGGCCCCGCCCCCGGCGCTGACGTCACCGCTGAGGGCGGGGCCGCCGCCCCCGCGGGGGCGGGGCTTGCGCTGCCGGACCCCGCCCCTCAGGTAGAAACCAGGGGGGGAGGTATCAAAAGGGGGGGCGGGGTTTGGCCAAGCCCCGCCCCCAACCCCCCCCCCCCCCCCATTCCAGGACCCCCCCGGGCTCCTGGAGGCAGCGGGAGGAGCCGCCCCCCCCCACGAGGAGGGGGGGGAGGAGGAGGTGAGACCGGAGGGGGCGGGGCTTGGGGAGGGGGCGGGGCTTGGGGGCGGGGCCCGGACGCTTTGGCCCCACCTCCTCCCCCTCCCCCCCCCCAGGGGCTGCTCTTCGCCGTGACCCCCCTGCCCTGGTGCCCCCACCTGGAGGGGGGCGTGGCCCCGCCCCCGGCCCCGCCCCCCGCAGGCCCCGCCCCCCGCTGCGAGCGCTGCGGGAGCCCCCGGGAGCCCTGGCTCTGCCTGCGCTGCCACCGCGTGAGTGACGTCACCAAGCCCCGCCCCCCCCGGGGGGCGGAGCCCCCGCCCGCCCCCATTGATGTCCCCGCCCCTTTCGCACAAGCCCCGCCCCTTTGCAGGTGCTGTGCGGGCGCTACGTGGGCGGTCACATGATGGCGCACGGCTCCGCCTCCGGCCACGCCCTCGTGCTCAGCTGGGCCGACCTATCGGCTTGGTGCTACCCCTGCCAATCATACGTGCACCACCCGGTGAGCCCCGCCCACCCCGGCCACGCCCCCTTGGCCACGCCCCCCTCGGCCACGCCCCCTCGGCCAATCCCCTCCCCTCTGCTCGGGGGGCGTGGCCACGCCCCCCCCCCCCCCCCCCCGCGCTGACGTCACCCCCCCCCAGGCGCTGCTTCCGGCCAAGCGCCTCTGGCACCGCCTCAAGTTCGGCGACGAGGAGGCCACGCCCCCCGCGCTGTGACCACGCCCCCGCGCGCTGGCCACGCCCACCGGCGCCCCTTAAAGGGCTCCGCCCCCCGCGGCGGCAACAGGAGGTGCTTTATGTGGGGGGGAGGGGGGAAAAAAACACCCTTTTTTAATGCGTTTTTAGGGGAATAAAGGTGCAAATGGCGACCGCGGGTGTCACTGTCACCGCCGGGTGTTGTTGTCACCGCCGGGTGTTGTTGTCACCGCCGGGTGTTGTCACTCGCTGTCGTCGTCGCCTCCAGGGTGTCGCTGTCACCTTGGAGGGGGTTGTCGCCGTCGCCGGGTGTTGCCGTCAGCGCCGGGTGTCACTGTCCCCTCCAGGTGTCACCGTCACCTCGGGGTGTCCCTGGCGGTGTCACCGTCCCCTGGTTGGGGGGGGGGGGGGGTGTTGCCACCTCAGGGTGTGGCTGTCACCCGGGGGGGGGGGGGTTGGGGGTGGGGGCAGTGTCACTGTCACCCCAGGGTTGTCACCATCACCCAGGGGTGTCAGTGTCACCTGGGGTTGTCACCGTCACCAGAAGGGAGGTGTCACCGTCACCCTGCGGGGGGGGGTTGTCACTGTCCCCGGGGGTGTCACCATCACCCCAGGTGTCACCGTCCCCGGGGATGTGTCACCCTGGGGGGGGGGGGGGTTGTCACCGTCACCCGGGCGGAGGTGTCATCATCACCCAAGGTTGTCACCGTCACCCGGGGCTGTCACTGTCACCATCACCCCAGGTGTTACTGTCCCCCTGGGGGATGTCACCGTCACCCAGAGGTGTCACCTGGGGTTGTCACCATCACTGGGGGGGTGTCACCGTCACCCTTGGGGGGGGGGGGGGGGGGTTGTCACCATCACCCCATGTGTCACTGTCCCTGGGGGAATGTTGCTGTCACCCGGGGGATGTCACTGTCACCCTGGGGGGTTGTCACCGTCCTCGGGGTTGTCACCGTCCCCCTGGGAGGGGGGGGGAGGGGGTTGTCACTGTCACCTGGGGTTGTCACCGTCACCCGGAGGTGTCACCCAGGGTTGTCACCGTCCCTAGGGTTGTCACCGTCCCCCCCGGGGTTGTCACCGTTCCCGGGGTTGTCACCGTCACCCTGGGGGGTTGTCACCGTCACTGGGGTTGTCCCCGTCCCCCTCAGAAGTCGTCGTCGTCGCAGAGCTCCAGGAAGGCGTCGAAGGCCGCGCGGTGACAGGAGCCGTCGGGGGTGAAGACGTGTTTGTGGAAGGAGCCGTCGGGACACGCGGCTGGGGACAGCGGGACAACGGGGACAATGGGGACAATGGGGACAACGTCACCGTCACCACCTGTGTCCCCAGGGTGCCACCATCACCCCCATGTCCCCACAATGTCACTGTCACCCCCCCCCGTGTCCCCATAGTGTCACCGTCACCCCGTGCCACCATCACCCCCGCGGTGACACTGCCACTCCCCCGTGTCCCCGTCTCCCCCTATGTCCCCGCCCCCCCCATCCCCATGTCCCCCCCCGTGTCCCCAATGTCCCCCCATGTCCCTCCGTCCCTGTGTCCCCAATGTCCCCATGTCCCCCCCCCATGTCCCCCCTTGTCTCCAATGTCCCCCCTCACCCCCCCCCGTGGCCCCCCAATGTCCCCCCGTGTTCCCCCCCCCCGTGTCCCCCGGTGTCCCCAATGTCCCCCCCGTGTCCCCCCCCTTGTCCCCAATGTCCCCCCTTGTCCCCCCGTGTCCCCCCCCATGTCCCCCCCTTGTCCCCAATGTCCCCCCCCGTCCCCCCCCCGCCCCTCCCCCCTCTCACCCACGACGGCCCCGGGTCCCCGCGCGGGGGGAGGGGCGAAGCCGCACACGGCCCCGGGGGGGGCGACAGCGAAACTGGCCAGGGACCAAAGGGAGGCGACGTAGGGGACGAGGGAGGGGGGAACCGCGCCCACCCGGGCCAGCCTGGGGACAAGGGACAGGAGTGTCACCACCCCCTGGTGTCACCACCCCCTGTGTGACAATGACACCGTGTGACACCCCCTGTGTGACACTGACACCTCCCGGTGACAATGACACCGGTGTCACCACCCCCTGTGTGACAATGACACCAACACCCGGTGTCACCACCCCCGTGTGTGACAATGAGACCCGGTGTCACCACCCCCGTGTGACAGCGACACCTCCCGGTGACACCAGGGACCAAAGGGAGGCGACGTAGGGGACGAGGGAGGGGGGAACCGCGCCGACCCGGGCCAGCCTGGGGACAAGGGACATCAATGTCACCACCCCCTGGTGTCACCACCCCCCCGTGTGACAGCGACACCTCCCGGTGACACTGACACCCTGTGACACCCCCGTGTGACACCAAGGACCAAAGGGAGGCGACGTAGGGGACGAGGGAGGGGGGGACGGCCCCGACCCGGGCCAGCCTGGGGACAAGGGACAGGAGTGTCACCACCCCATGTGTGACAATGACACCAACACCCGGTGTCACCACCCCCGTGTGACAATGACACCCTGTGACACCCCCCTGTGTGACACTGACACCTCCCGGTGACAATGACACCCGGTGTCACCACCCCCTGTGTGACAATGACACCAACACCCGGTGTCACCACCCCCCTGTGTGTGACAATGACACCTCCCGGTGACAATGACACCCGGTGTCACCACCCCCTGTGTGACAATGACACCCCCCGTGTGACACCAGGGACCAAAGGGAGGGGGCGGAGGGGACGAGGGAGGGGGGGACGGCCCCGACCCGGGCCAGCCTGGGGACAAGGGACAGGAGTGTCACCACCCCTGTGTGACAATGACACCGGTGTCACCACCCCCCTGTGTGTGACAATGACACTGTGTGACAGCGACACCTCCCGGTGACACCAGGGACCAGAGGGAGGGGGCGGAGGGGACGAGGGAGGGGGGGACGGCCCCGACCCGGGCCAGCCTGGGGACAATGACACGAGTGTCACCACCCCCGTGTGACAATGACACCCCTTGTGTGACAATGACAACCCCCTGGGGACATGGGGACAAGGGACATCGGTGTCACCACCCCCCTGGTGTCACCACCCCCCATGTGACACTGACACCGGTGTCACCACCCCCTGTGTGACACTGACACCCCCACGTGACAATGACACCCCAGCCTGGGACACGGGGACATGGGGACACGGGTGTCACCCCCCCGTGACACCGACATGGCACCCACGCACACCAGGCTGGGGACACCTGTGTCACCGGTGTCCCCAACCCCCCCCATGTCCCCAACCCCTCTGTGTCCCCAACCCCCCCCATGTCCCCAACCCCCCCCATGTCCCCAACACCCCCCCCATGTCCCCAACACCCCCCATGTCCCCAACCCCCCCATGTCCCCAACACCCCCCCCATGTCCCCAACAACCCCCCCATGTCCCCAACCCCCCCCATGTCCCCAACCCCCCCATGTCCCCAACACCCCCCGGGTGTCCCCAACGCCCCCCCCAACCCAGGGACACCCCAAAAGGTGGCGCCACCCCCCAGCGATGGCCCCGTGTCCCCTCATGTCCCCACATGTCCCCATATCCCAATGTCCCCATGTCCCCATCCCAACGTCCCCAATGTCCCCCCGTGTCCCCTGTGTCCCATCACGTCCCATGTCCCCCAATGTCCCCATGTCCCCCCGCATCCCACAAGCCCCCCCGTGTCCCCAATGTCCCCCGATGTCCCCATCTCCCATGTCCTGCTGTGTCCCCCCAATGCTCCCATGTCCCCTATGTCCCCAATGTCCCCAATGCCCATGTCCCCACGTCCCCCCATGTCCCCATTGTCCCTCCATGTCCCCATGTCCCCAATGCCCATGTCCCCACGTCCCCAGTGTCCCCATTGTCCCCCATTGTCCCCAATGTCCCCAGTGTCCCCATTGTCCCTGTTGTCCCCAACGTCCCCAACGTCCCCATTGTCCCCCATGTCCCCATTGTCCCCGTTGTCCCCAATGTCCCCAATGCCCCCAATGCCCTCATTGTCCCCATTGTCCCCAATGTCCCCATTGTCCCCCATTGTCCCCCATGTCCCCATTGTCCCCAATGTCCCCGTTGTCCCCAATGTCCCCATTGTCCCCAATGTCCCCCGTTGTCCCCATTGTCCCCAATGTCCCCCCATTGTCCCCATTGTCCCTATTGTCCCCGTTGTCCCCATTGTCCCCAACATCCCCCATTGTCCCCATTGTCCCCGTTGTCCCCGTTGTCCCCGTTGTCCCCAACACCCCCATTGTCCCCAATGTCCCCCATTGTCCCCATGTCCCCAACGCCCCCATTGTCCCCAATGTCCCCCATTGTCCCCATTGTCCCCCCATTGTCCCCATTGTCACCCACGCGGAGCGCCGGTTGAGCCGGGGGTCGCGCAGGGCGAACACGTGGACGGTCCCTTTGTCACTGGCCGCGCACAGGAAGGCGGCGTCGGCGCTGAACGCCAGGCTGCCCCGCCCCCGGTGACATCATCAGCGTGACGTCACCGCCGCCGCCATGACGTCACACGCACCGGCCAATGGGGGCGCGGCCGGGCCGGAGCCACAGCACAGCGCCCCCCCACCCCCACCCCACATATGACATCATCAGCGTGACGTCACCACCCTCGTGATGACGTCACCACCCCCGCGATGACGTCACCACCCCCGCGATGACGTCACATGGGGGGGGCGTGGCCAGGTCGGAGCCACAGCACAGCGCCCCCCCCATGACATCATCACCGTGACGTCACCGCCCCCGCGATGACGTCACACACACTGACCAATGGGGGCGCGGCCGGGTCAGAGCCACGGCACAGCCCCCCCCCCCCCCGCAAATGACATCATCACCATGACGTCACCACCCCCGCGATGACGTCACCACCCCCGCGATGATGTCACATGGGGGTGCGGCCGGGTCGGAGCCACAGCACAGCCCCCCCCATAATGACATCATCACTGTGACGTCACCAGCACCGTGATGACGTCACACACACTGACCAATGGGGGCGTGGCCGGGTCAGAGCCACAGCACAGCGCCCCCCCCCCGAAAATGACATCATCACCATGACGTCACCACCCCCGCGATGACGTCACGGGGGGGGGGGCGTGGCCAGGTCGGAGCCATAGCACAGCGCCCCCCCCCCCCGCAAATGACATCATCACCGTGATGTCACCAGCACCGCGATGATGTCACAGTGAGGTCACACGCACCGGCCAATGGGGGCGCGGCTGCATCCACCCCCCCCCCCATGACGTCACTCCCTCCCCATGATGACATCACGCGCGCTGAGCAATGGAGCGCGGCTGCGTCCCGCCCCGTGACATCACCGTGGTGGTGATGACATCATGATGATGTCACATGCATTGGCCAATGCAGTGCGGCCATGCCCGTCCCCCCCCCCCCCACCCCTGCCCATGACGTCACCCTGGGTCCCGTGACCCCCCCATGTCCCCCCATGTCCCTCCATATCCCTCATGTCCCCCATTCGTGATGACGTCACTGATGACGTCACCGATGACGTCACACACTCACCAGTGCAGCGCGGCCGGGGTCCTGACGTCACCCTGGGTCCCGCGACCCCCATGTCCCCCCGTGTCCCCATATCCCCCCATGTCCCCCCATGTCCCTCCATGTCCCCCATTGACGATGACATCATGATGACATCATCGATGACGTCACACTCACCAGTGCAGCGCGGCCGGGTCCGAGCCCTGGTCCTGATGCCCCCTGGGTCCCATTAACCCCCATGTCCCCCCATGTCGCACATCCCCCGTGTCCGCCAATCGTGATGATGTCATTGCTGATGTCATCGATGACGTCACACTCACCAGTGCAGCGCGGCCGGGTCAGACCCCCAGCCTGGACGTCCCCCTGGGTCCCATTAACCCCCATGTCCCCCATGTCCCCCATGTCCCCCATGTCCCCACATGTCGCACATCCCCCGTGTCCCCCAATCGTGATGACGTCATTGCTGACGTCACCGATGACGTCACACTCACCAGTGCAGGGCCGCCGGGTCGGATCCTCTCCGCAGCTCCAGGGCCAGCGCCCGGCGCCGGGTGCAGAACACCCGGATCAGGGGCCGTGACCCCCATGTCCCCCATTGACGATGACGTCATGATGACATCATCGATGACGTCACACTCACCAGTGCAGCGTGGCCGGGTCCGACCCCCGGCCCTGACGTCCCCCCGGGTCCCATTAACCCCCATGTCCCCCATGTCCCCCCGTGTCCCCTCATGTCGCATATCCCCCACATCCCCCAATCGTGATGACGTCATTGATGACGTCACCGATGACGTCACACCCACCAGTGCAGCGCGGCCGGGTCCGAGCCCTGGTCCTGATGTCCCCCTGGGTCCCGTGACCCCCATGTCCCCCATGTCCCCACATGTTGCATATCCCCCACATCCCCCAATCGTGATGACGTCATTGATGACATCACCGATGACGTCACACTCACCAGTGCAGCGCGGCTGGGTCCGACCCCCTCCGCAGCTCCAGGGCCAGCGCCCGGCGCCGGGTGCAGAACACCCGGATCAGGGGCCGTGACCCCCATGTCCCCCATGGACGATGACGTCATGATGACATCATTGATGACATCACACTCACCAGTGCAGCGTGGCCGGGTCCGAGCCCTGGTCCTGATGTCCCCCTGGGTCCCGTGACCCCCATGTCCCCCATGTCCCCACATGTTGCATATCCCCCACATCCCCCAATCGTGATGACGTCATTGATGACATCACCGATGACGTCACACCCACCAGTGCAGCGCAGCCAGGTCCGAGCCCCGGCCCTGACGTCCCCCTGGGTCCCATTAACACCCATGTCCCCCCATGTCCCCACATGTCGCATATCCCCCGTGTCCCCCAATTGATGATGATGTCATTGGTGATGTCATCGATGACGTCACACTCACCAGGGCAGCGCGGCCGGGTCCGACCCCCAGCCTGGACGTCCCCCTGGGTCCCGTGACCCCCATGTCCCCCATGTCCCCACATGTCGCATATCCCCCACGTCCCCCAATCGTGATGATGTCATTGGTGATGTCATTGATGACGTCACACCCACCAGTGCAGCGCGGCCGGGTCGGAGCCCCAGCCTGGACGTCCCCCTGGGTCCCGTGACCCCCATGTCCCCCATGTCCCCACATGTCGCATATCCCCCGTGTCCCCCAATCGTGATGATGTCATTGCTGACGTCACCGATGACGTCACACTCACCAGTGCAGCGCGGCCGGGTCGGACCCCCTGCGCAGCTCCAGGGCCAGCGCCCGGCGCCGGGTGCAGAACACCCGGATCAGGGGCCGTGACCCCCATGTCCCCCATTGATGATGACGTCATGGTGATGTCATCGATGACGTCACACTCACCAGTGCAGCGCGGCCGGGTCCGACCCCCTGCGCAGCTCCAGGGCCAGCGCCCGGCGCCGGGTGCAGAACACCCGGATCAGGGTCCCCCGCAGGGAGGCCGAGGCCACCAGGGTCCCCCCGGGGCTCAGGGCGGCCACGGCCACCGGGGGAGCGGTGACAGCGGAGACAGGAGGTGGCACCGGAGGGGACGGAGAGGTCCTGGGGGGACATGGGGACAATTGGGACATGGGGACAATGGGGACAACGGGGACATTGGGGACAATGGGGACAATGGGGACGTTGGGGACATTGGGGACAATGGGGGGAATGGGGGGACATGGGGACAATGGGGGCGTTGGGGACAACGGGGACAATGGGGGGACATGGGGGGAATGGGGGACATTGGGGACAATGGGGACGTTCGGGACAATGGGGACATTGGGGACATTGGGGAGCGGTGACAGCGGAGACAGGACGTGGCACCGGAGGGGACGGAGAGATCCTGGGGGGACATGGGGACAATGGGGGGACATTGGGGGGACATGGGGACATTGGGGACATTGGGGGGAATGGGGACAACGGGGACATGGGGGGAATGGGGACAACGGGGACATTGGGGACAATGGGGAGCGGTGACAGCGGAGACAGGACGTGGCACCGGAGGGGACGGACAGGTCCTGGGGACAATGGGGGGACATGGGGACATTGGGGACAATGGAGACAATGGGGGGACATGGGGGGAATGGGGGACATTGGGGACAATGGGGACATTGGGGACATGGGGGACATGGGGGACATGGGGGACAATGGGGGGAATGGGGACAACGGGGACATTGGGGACAATGGGGAGCGGTGACAGCGGAGACAGGACGTGGCACCGGAGGGGACGGAGAGGTCCTGGGGACAATGGGGGGACATGGGGACATTGGGGGGACATGGGGACATTGGGGACAATGGGGACATGGGGGACGTTGGGGACGTTGGGGACATTGGGGACACTGGGACAATGGGGGACATTGGGGACGTTGGGGACAATGGGGACATTGGGGACATTGGGGACAATGGGGGCATTGGGGACAATGGGGACATTGGGGACATTGGGGACAATGGGGACATTGGGGAGCGGTGACAGCAGAGACAGGAGGTGGCACCGGAGGGGACAGAGAGATCCTGGGGGGACATGGGGACAATGGGGGGACATGGGGGACATTGGGGACGTTGGGGACGTTGGGGACAATGGGGACATTGGGGACAATGGGGACAATGGGGACATTGGGGACAATGGGGAGCGGTGACAGCGGAGACAGGACGTGGCACCGGAGGGGACGGACAGGTCCTGGGGGGACATGGGGACTAATGGGGGGACATTGGGGACATTGGGGACGTTGGGGACGTTGGGGACGTTGGGGACGTTGGGGACAATGGGGACATTGGGGACAATGGGGACAATGGGGAGCGGTGACAGCGGAGACAGGACGTGGCACCGGAGGGGACGGACAGGGGGGACATGGGGACGGACAGGGGGGACATGGGGACAATTGGGGACAATGGAGGGACATGGGGGACATTGGGGGGAATGGGGACAACGGGGACGTTGGGGACATTGGGGGGAATGGGGATATTGGGGGACATTGGGGACGTTGGGGACATTGGGGACAATGGGGGCATTTGGGACAATGGGGACAATGGGGACATGGGGGACATGGGGGACAATGGAGACAATGGGGGACATTGGGGACGTTGGGGACGTTGGGGACGTTGGGGACATTGGGGACATTGGGGACAATGGGGAGCGGTGACAGCGGAGACAGGAGGTGGCACCGGAGGGGACGGACAGGTCCTGGGGGGACATGGGGACAATGGGGGGACATGGGGGGACATGGGGGACAATGGGGGGAATGGGGACAATGGGGACGTTGGGGACACACTGGGGACATCGGGGACACACTGGGGACATCGGGGACACTGGGGATATTGGGGACTCCCGTGTCCTCAGCACCCCCGCAGTGTCCCCAACATCCCCCCAGTGTCCCCAATGTGCCCCCCTGTCCCCCTGTGTCCCCAGTGTACCCCCAGTGTCCCCTGGTGTCCCCAGTGTCCCCAATGTCCCCCTGGTGTCCCCAATGTCCCCCAGTGTCCCCAACATCCCCCCTGTGTCCCCAATATCCCTCCAGTGTCCCCTTGTCTCCTCAGCACCCCCCCAGTGTCCCCGATGTCCCCAATGTCCCCAGTGTCCCCCCATGTCCTCACTGTCCCCCAGTGTCCCCAACATCCCCCCGACATCCCCCAGTGTCCCCAACGTCCCCAACGTTCCCCCCGTGTCCCCAACGTCCCCAGTGTCCCCAATGTGCCCCTGGTGTCCCCAATGTCCCCAGTGTCCCCCCATGTCCTCACTGTCCCCCCGTGTCCCCAACGTCCCCCTGGTGTCCCCAATGTCCCCCAGTGTCCCTGATGTCCCCAATGTCCCCAATGTCCCCCAGTGTCCCCTGGTGTCCCCAACGCCCCCCCTGTGTCCCCTGTGTCCCCGATGTCCCCACTGTCCCCCGTGTTCTCCCAACGTCCCCCCCGTGTCCCCAATGTCCCCCCATCCCCCGTGTCCCCAATGTCCCCTAGTGTCCTCCATGTCCCCCCATGTCCCTCATGTCCCCAGTGTCCCCCATGTTCCCCCAATGTCCCCAATGTCCCCCCTGGGTCCCCAATGTCCCCAATGTCCCCTCGTGTCCCCAGTGCTCCCTTGTCTCCTCAACACCTCCCCGGTGTCCCCAATGTCCCCAATGTCCCCCCTGTGTCCCCAACGTCCCCCCAATGTCCCCAACGTCCCCAATGTCCCCCGTGTCCCCCCATTCCCGCTCACCGCCAGCTGGAGGCTCCCGCACTTGTGTCCCGGGAAAACCAGGAGCTGCTGCTCCCGGCTGGGACAGAGATCGAGGAGCCCTGCGGGAGCGGAGCCGGATCCGGATACGGAGCCGCCCGGACGCCTGGGCCCTTCCCGGACACGGAGCCGCCCGGACGCCTGGGCCCCATTCCGGACACGGAGCCGCCCGGACGCCGGGGCCCCATTCCGGACACGGAGCCGCCCGGACGCCTGGGCCCATTCCCAGACGCCTGGGCCCCTTCCCGGATACGGAACCACCCGGACGCCTGGGCCCCATTCCGGACACGGAACCACCCGGACGCCTGGGCCCCTTCCCAGACACGGAACCGCCCGGACACCAGGGCTCTTTCCCAGATTCCGGGGCCCCTTCCTGGACACCAGGGCCCCATTCCCGCATTCCCGGTCCCTTCCCGGACGCCGGGGCCCCTTCCTGGATTCCTGGGCCCTTCCCGGAATCTGAGGCCCCTTCCCAGACACCTGGGCCCCATTCCCGGATTCCCGGCCCCATTCCCGGATTCCCAGCCCCATTCCCACATTCCCAGCCCCATTCCCACATTCCCATCCCCATTCCCGCATTCCCAGCCCCATTCCCGGACTCCCAGCCCCATTCCCACATTCCCGGCCCCATTCCCGGACTCCCAGCCCCATTCCCGCATTCCCGGCCCCATTCCCGCATTCCCATCCCCATTCCCGCATTCCCATCCCCATTCCCGCATTCCCGGTCCCTTCCCGCACCCTGGGGGTTGTCGCCCGTGTCGAATTCCAGCAGCTTCGTGGGGTTTTCCGGGAAGGAGAAGACGTAAACGCGGGAGCGGAGCACGGCCACGAGCCTGGGAACGGGACGAGCGCCGGATACCGGGAACGCCGGGACACCTCGGAGCGCCCGGACGCCGGGGCCCCTTCCCGGATTCCTGGGCCCTTTCCCGGATTCCTGGCCCCTTTCCCGGATTCCTGGGCCCTTTCCCGGATTCCTGGGCCCCTTCCCGGATTCCTGGGCCCCTTCCCGGATTCCTGGGCCCTTTCCCAGATTCCTGGCCCCTTTCCCAGATTCCTGGGCCCTTTTCCGGATTCCTGGGCCCTTCCCGGATTCCTGGGCCCCTTCCCGGATTCCTGGGCCCCTTCCCGGATTCCTGGGCCCCTTCCCGGATTCCTGGGCCCTTTCCCGGATTCCTGGGCCCCTTCCCGGATTCCTGGGCCCCTTCCCGGATTCCTGGGCCCTTTCCCAGATTCCTGGGCCCTTTCCCAGATTCCTGGGCCCTTTCCCGGATTCCCAGTCCTGTTCCCAGACTCCCGTCCATCTTCCGAGATTCCCGGCCCCTTTCCCACAATCCAGACCCCTTCCCCGGATTCCAGACCCCTCTTTCCCGGATTCCCGGCCCCATTCCCAGATTCCTGGGTCCCCGTTCCTGGATCCCCGTTCCCAGATTCCCAGCCCCATTCCCGTATTCCCAGATTCCCGTATTCCTGGATTCCTGTATTCCCGGATTCCCACTCCCAGATTCCCGGCTCCCCATTCCCAGATTCCCAGTCCTGTCCCCGGACTCCTGGCCCTGTTCCCAGATTCCCAACCCCATTCCTGTTCCCAGATTCCCGGATTCCCAGATTCCTGTATTCTCACATTCCCGTATTCCCGGTCCCATTCCCGGATTCCCAGGTTCCCGTATTCCTGTATTCCCAGATTCCCACTCCCAGATTCCTGGCCCCATTCCTGGATTCCCAGGCCCATTCCCAGATTCCTGGCTCCCCCTTCCCAGATTCCCAGTCCTGTTCCCAGACTCCCGGCCCCGTTCCCGGATTCCCAGCCCTATTCCCAGATTCCCGGCTCCTCATTCCCAGATTCCTGTATTCCCAGATTCCCGTATTCCCGTATTCCCAGACTCCCAGCTCCGTTCCTGGATTCCCAGGCCCATTCCTGGATTCCCAGATTCCCGGGTTCCCGGATTCCCAGATTCCCACATTCCCAGATTCCCGCATTCCCAGATTCCCAGGCCCATTCCCAGATTCCCGTATTCCCGTATTCCCACATTCCCGCATTCCCGTATTCCCACATTCCCGCATTCCCAGATTCCCACATTCCCGTATTCCCGTATTCCCACATTCCTGTATTCCCGTATTCCCAGATTCCCACATTCCCAGATTCCCGGCCCCATTCCCACATTCCCGCATTCCCGTATTCCCAGATTCCCACATTCCCAGATTCCCGTATTCCCACATTCCCAGATTCCCGTATTCCCACATTCCCACATTCCCGCATTCCCGTATTCCCAGATTCCCACATTCCCAGATTCCCGTATTCCCACATTCCCAGATTCCCGTATTCCCACATTCCCACATTCCCGCATTCCCGGCTCACTTGTCGTGCCGCATCCTCACGGCCAGGACGGGCTGCGGGAAGGAGAATTCCAGGACCAGGCGGTCGCGGCCGGAGCGGGAATCATCCCAGATCAGCACTGCAACAACAGCGGGAACGTCACCGCGACGGCGTCACCGTGACAACGTCACCGACACCGTGACGTCACCAAGACCGTGATGGCGTCACCACGACACCAACACCGCGACAGCGTCACCAACACCGCGACGGCGTCACCGCGACACCATGACACCGTGACAGCATCACCGTGACAGGGTCAATGTCACCATGACAGCGTCACCATCACCGCGACAGTGTCACCATGATACCAACACCGTGACAGCGTCACCAACACCGCAACAGCGTCACCGTCACCGCGACGATGTCATCAACACCGCGACGGCGTCACCAACACCACGACAGCATCACCGTCACCACGACAGCGTCACCGCAACAGCGTCACCAACACCGCAACAGCGTCACCATCACCGCGACGGCGTCACCGTGACACCAACACCGCGACAGCGACACCACAACAGCATCACCGCGACGGCGTCACCGCGACACCAACACCGCAACAACGTCACCAACACCGCGACGGCGTCACCAACACCGCGACAGCATCACCGTCACCGCAACAGCGTCACCGCGACACCAACACTGCGACAGCGTCACCGTCACCGCGACGGCGTCACCGCGACACCAACACCGCGACAGCGACACCACAACAGCGTCACCGCGACAGCGTCACCGCGACACCAACACCGCAACAGCGTCACCAACACCGCGACGGCGTCACCAACACCGCGACAGCATCACCGTCACCGCAACAGCGTCACCACGACAGCGTCACCAACACCGCGACAGCGCCACCGTCACCGCGACAGCATCACCATAGCACCACAACACCGCAACGGCGACACCGTGACAGCAACACTGCGACACCGGCACCACCGTGACCCAGGATGTCCCCGTATCCCGGGATATCCCTGTATCCCACATCCCGGCTGTCCCTGTATCCCAGGATGTCCCCGTGTCCCCCCGTATCCCAGGCTGTCCCCATATCCCGGGATATCCCCGTATCCCGGTTGTCCCTGTATCCTGGCTGTCCCCGTGTCCCAGGATGTCCCCGATGTCCCCGTGTCCCAGGATATCCCCGTATCCCGGAATGTCCCCATATCCCAGGATGTCCCCGTATCCCGGCTGTCCCCGTATCCCGTGTCTCATATCCCGTATCCCATACCCCGGGATGTCCCTGTATCCCATATCCCAGGATGTCCCCGTATCCCGTATCCCGGGATGTCCCCGTCTCCTATATCCTGTATCCCGTATTCCGTCTCCCCTATCCCGTATCCCATATCCCGTCTCCCGTCTCCCGTATCCCGTGTCTCCATATCTCAGGATGCCCCCGTATCCCGGGATGTCCTCGTCTCCCGTATCCCATCTCCCGTCTCCCATATCCCGGGATATCCCCGTCTCCCGTATTCCGGGATATCCCCGTATCCCATATCCCGTATCCCAGGATATCCCGGGATATCCCGTATCCCGTATTCCCAGATATCCCCGTATCCCAGGATATCCCGGGATATCCCCATATCCGTATCCCGTATCCCGTATCCCCGTCTCCCGTATCCGTATCCCGTATCCCGTATCCCGCACCTTGGTGCTCCGGGAAGCGGGGCCGGGCTCCGCCCCCCACCAGGGCCAGCAGGTTGGAGCGATGGAGGAGCTCGGCCAGGGCGACGCTGCCGACCTGCTCCGCGTCTGGAAAACCGGGAATGGGGACCGGGAATGGGGATGGGGACCGGGAATGGGGACCGGGAATGGGGAGTCGGAATGGGATGGAGGAACTCGGCCAGAGCGACGCTGCCGACCTGCTCCGCGTCTGGAAAACCGGGAATGACCCCGGGAATGGGGACCGGGAATGCGGTTAACAGCTGGGAATGGGGACCGGGAATGGGGACCGGGAATGGGGACCGGCCAGGGCAACGCTGCCGACCTGCTCCGCGTCTGGAAAACCGGGAATGACCCCGGGAATGGGAATGGGGACCGGGAATGGGGACTGGGAATGGGATGGAGGAGCTCGGCCAGGGCGACGCTGCCGACCTGCTCCGCGTCTGGAAAACCGGGAATGACGGCGGGAATGGGAATGGGGACCGGGAATGGGGACCGGGAATGGGGATGGGGACCGGGAATGGGGTCAGGGAGCTGGGAATGGGGATGGGGAGCTGGGAATGGGGACTCGGAATGGGATGGAGGAGCTTGGCCAGGGCGACGCTGCCGACCTGCTCCGCGTCTGGAAAACCGGGAATGACGGCGGGAATGGGAATGGGGACCGGGAATGGGGATGGGGACCGGGAATGGGGTCAGGGAGCGGGAATGGGGACCGGGAATGGGATGGAGGAGCTTGGCCAGGGCGACGCTGCCGACCTGCTCCGCGTCTGGAAAACCGGGAATGACCCCGGGAATGGGGTCAGGGAATGGGAATCGGGTCGGGGAGCGGGAATGGGGACCGGGAATGAGGACCAGGAATGGGCTCAGGGAGCGGGAATGGGGACCGGGAATGGGGTTGGGGAACCGGAATGGGAACTGGGAATGGGAACCAGGAATGGGGCCTGGGGACCGGGAATGGGGACCAGGAATGGGGACTGGGAATGGGGACTGGGAGCGGGAATAGGGTTTGGCAATGGGAACCAGGAATGGGGCCTGGAAGCCAGAAATGGGGACCGGGAATGGGGACCAGGAATGGGGTCTGGGAATGGAGACCGAGACCGGGAATAGGGACCAGGAATGGGGTCAACAGGGCGGGAATGGGGTCTGGAAACCAGGAATGAAGACCGGGAATGGGGTCTGGGGGCGGGAATGGGCCCAGGTGTCTGGGAAGGGGCCCCGGCGTCCGGGAAAGGACCCTGAAATCTGGGAAGGGCCCCCAGTGTCCAGGAATGTCCCCGGGGTCCGGGAAGGGGCCCAGGTGTCCGGGCTCTGGGAACCGGGAATGGGGAGTGCGAATGGGGAGCGGGAATGGGGTCTGGGAATGGGGTCTGGGAGCCGGGAATGGGGACTCGGAATGGGGACCGGGAATGGGGACTGGGAATGGGGACCCCGGTGTCCGGGAATGTCCCCGGGCTCTGGGAATGTCCCTGGGGTTTGGGAAGGGGCCCAGGTGTCCGGGAATGTCCCTAAGCTCCGGGAATGTCCCCAGGTGTCCGGGAATGTCCCCGTTGTCCCGGAATGTCCCCGTTGTCCCGGAATGTCCCTGTTGTCCCGGAACGTCCCCAAGCTCCGGAATGTCCCCAAGCTCCGGAATGCCCCCGTTATCCCGGAATGTCCCCGTTGTCCCGGAACGTCCCCAAGCTCCGGAACGTCCCCGCTCCGGAATGTCCCCGCTCCGGAATGTCCCCGCTCCGGAATGTCCGCGCTCCGGCTCACCCAGCCGGCCCTTTTCCATGAGCGGCTCCACGTTGAAGATCCGGACGCCGGAATCCATCGCGCAGCAGAAGAGACCTGGGGGGGTGTCCCCAATGTCCCCAATGTCCCCAAGGGGGTCCCGGTGTCCCCAGCGGGTCCCGGTGTCCCCAAGGGCCTCCCAGTGTCCCCAATGTCCCCAAGAGTGTCCCAGTGTCCCCAGTGGGTCCCAGTGCCCCCAGAGGGGTCCCCAATGGGGGGTCTGGTGTCCCCAGGGGGTCCTGGTGTCCCCAAGGGCGTCCCCGTGTCCCCAGTGGGTCCCAGTGTCCCCTGGGGGGTCCCCAAGGGGGGGTGTGCTGGTGTCCCCAGGGGGTCCTGGTGTCCCCAAGCGTGTCCCAATGTCCCCAGGTGGGTCCCAGTGTTCCCAGGAGGGTCCCAGTGTCTCCAAGTGGGTCCCAGTGTCCCCAATATCCCCAGGGGGGTCCCAGTGTCCCCAGGGGTGTCCCCAGCGGGTCCCAATGTCCCCAACGGGTCCCAATGTCCCAGCAGGTCCCGCTGTCCCCAAGGGGTCCCCGTGTCCCCCCCCCGGCTCTCACTGTAGTCCTGGTTGAACCGGATGCTGTTGACGCCCCGGGACTGCGACATGGCGGCCTGGGGGGACACGGGGGCGTCACCGCGCCACCGAGAGCCCCCCGGATGTCCCCAAATCCCCCCCGATGTCCCCAAATCCCCCGGATGTCCCCAACCCCCCCCCCCCCGATGTCCCCAAATCCCCCCCGATGTCCCCAAACCCCCCGGATGTCCCCAAACCCCCCCCGATGTCCCCGGTCCCCCCCGATGTCCCCAAACCCCCCCCGATGTCCCCGGTCCCCCCGCGGCACCGGTCGCTCCGCGGGGTCATAGAGTCTCCTCAGCGCCGCGGGCCGGAGCGTCGCCGCGGGCCACGTGACTGGAGGGAGGGCGGGGAAGGCGCCGCCCCCGGCGGCCATGTTGAGGGCGGGCAAACGCCGCGCCCGCCATGTTGGGAAAGGGAAAGGCCCCCGCGGGCGGCGCCATGTTGGGATACGGAAAATAACCGGAAGAGCCGCCGGGTTGGAGACCGGAAGGCGCCATTGGGGGCCGCCATGTTGAGGTACGGAAAGCGCCCGGAAGAGCCGCCATGTTGGGGGCGGAAAGGCGACACGTTGGGATACGGAAAGGACCCCCAAGAGCGGCCATGTTGGAGACCGGAAGGCGCTGTTGGAGACCGGAAGGCGCTATTGGTGGCCGCCATGTTGGGTTACGGAAAGCGCCCGTAAGAGCCGCCATCTTGGGGGCGGGAAGCTGCCCGCGCAAGCCGCCATATTGGAACCGCGCAAGCGCCCGTAGCAGCCGCCATCTTGGAAGCCCACGGGCACCCACGGGAGCCGCCATCTTGGAGGCGGGCCGCGGCCATGTTTGGGCCGGAAGGAGGGGACGCTCTGGGGACACGGGGTGGCCGGAAGCGCCTTTATTGTCACCGGGGGCGTCATCAGTCGTCGTCGGCTCCGCCCACATAGTGGCAGAGGGCGTCGTAGGGCAGCGCCAGGACCCGCCCCCGCAGCTGCACCAGGGCCCGCCCCCTTTCCGGGTCCCGCTCCAGGATCCGCCCCACCTGCAGCGAGGGGGCGGGGGCAGAGAGCCACGTGACACACCCGCCCCCCCCACCGGGGGCGGGGCATCGCGGCGGCCATGTTGGGAGCTGGCGCGATGGGGGGGGGGTGAAGCTGCGGCGGCCATGTTGGAAGTGGGCACGATGGGAGGAGGCGGAGCCGCCATGTTGGGAACGAGCACGTTTGGGGGGGGGTGGAGCCACAGACACGTGGGAGGGGGCGAGGGGGAGGAGCGAAGCCGCGGCGGCCATGTTGGGAGCTGGCACAATGGGAAGGCTGTGGCGGCCATGTTGGAAGCGGGTGCAGTGGGCGGGGCCAAGGCGGGGGCGGCCATGTTGGAAGGGGGCGTGGTGGGCGGGGCACCGTGGCGGCCATGTTGGGAGCTGGCGGGATGGGAAGGGGTGAAGCCGGGGGTCGCCATGTTGGAAGCGGGCGCGGGGGGCGGGGCCAAGACGGGCGGGCCATGTTGGAAGGGGGCGTGGTGGGCGGGGCCGAGGCCGCGGCGGCCATGTTGGAGGAGGGGAGGTGAAGCCAGGAGCGGCCATGTTGGAAGTGGATGCAGGGGGCGGGGCCGCGGCGGCCATGTTGGGGGCGGCGCCCTCACCTGCCCCGCCTCCTCGCCCAGCACCACCATGACGCGGTCGGCGGCGCCGCGCGGGATCACGGTCTCCAACATGGCCTCCCGCAGGCCTGGGGGGGCGGGGCCACGGGAGGGGCGGGGCCAGCCCCACCGTGTCCCCATTGTCCCTGTTGTCCCCCCATTGTCCCCCATGTCCCCAGTGTCCCCAATGTCCCCCCATGTTCCCAATGTCCCCCATTCCCCCCATTGTCTCCCCCTGTCCCCCATTGTCCCCCATTGTCCCCATCCTCCCTGATGTCCCCAATGTCCCCCCGTTGTCCCCGTTGTCCCCCCATTGTCCCTCATTGTCCCCGTTCCCCCCATTCCCCCATTCCCCCCGTTGTCCCCAATGTCCCCCCTTGTCCCCTCCATTGTCCCCCCATGTCCCCATTGTCCCCCATTCCCCCCATTCCCCCCTTATTGTCACTCACCCTCCACCATTTCCCATGTCCCCCCATTGTCCCCCCATTGTCCCCATTGTCCCCTCATTGTCCCCATGTCCCCCCATTGTCCCCATGTCCCCCCAATGTCCCCATTGTCCCCATTGTCCCCATTGTCCCCCTCCATTCCCCCCATTGTCCCCCCCCGTTCCCACTCACCCTCCACCATCTCCCCTTGTCCCCCATTGTCCCCATTGTCCCCCCCATTGTCCCCCCATTGTTTCTCACCCTCCACCATCTCCCCTTGTCCTCGTTGTCCCCCCCATGTCCCCCATTGTCCCCCCATTGTCCCCCTATTCCCCCCGTTCCCTCTCACCCTCCACCATCTCCCCCTTGACCCCATTGTCCCCATTGTCCCCATGTCCCCGTTGTCCCCCCATTGTCCCCCATTGTCCCCATTCCCCCCATTGTTTCTCACCCTCCACCATCTCCCCTTGTCCCCCTTGTCCCCATTGTCCCCATGTCCCCTTTGTCCCCATTCCCCCCATTGTCCCCCATGTCCCCCCATTGTCCCCATCGTCCCCCTTGTCCCCCCCATGTCCCCCCCCATTGTCCCCCCATTCCCCCCCATTGTTTCTCACCCTCCACCATCTCCCCGCTCTCAGCTCTGCACACACACGTGTCCCCCGACACCACGTCCTCCACCACCAGCTGGGCACAGGGGGCGGGGCCACGTCACGGCCCCGCCCACGCCCCCATGGCTCCACCCCCACCCCCGGCTCCACCCCATGGCTCCGCCCCCAGCTCCACACCCACCCCATGGCTCTGCCCCCACCCTCGGCTCCGCCCCCACTCCCAGCTCTGCCCCCACCCCCAGCTCTGCCCCCGCCCATGGCTCCACCTCCTGCCGCCGGCTCCGCCCCCCCCACCCCTCAGCTCCGCCCCCCACCCCTGGCTCCTCCTCCACCCGGCTCCACCCCATGGCTCCACCCCATGGCTCCACCCCCACCCCCGGCCCCACCCCCCCCACCGGCTCTACCCCCGGCTCCGCCCCCAACCCCGGCTCCGCCCCCCGACCCGTTCCCCCCCCACCTGCTCTACCCCCGGCTCCACCCCCCACCCCGGCTCCGCCCCCCACCCCTCAGCTCCGCCTCCCCACCCCGGCTCCGACCCCATAGCAGAGCCACGCATGGATCCAGCCCCATAGCAGCCCCACGTGTGGGTCCTGCCCCATAACGGAGCCACATGTGGGTCCCACCCCATAGCAGCCCCTGTGCGGGTCCCGCCCCCCGTGTGGGTCCCGCCCCCCGTGTGGGTCCCGCCCCCCGCGTGGGTCCCGCCCCCGTGTGGGTCCCGCCCCCCGTGCGGGCCCCGCCCCCCGCTCAGGCCCCGCCCCCCCGGCGCCCCCACCTTGCAGTTGTAGTAGCGCCCCGTGGGCGGCGCTGGCGTCGACCGCAGCGGACACGAAGGTCCCTCGAGCCACCGCGGGGTCACCCTGCGGGGACACGGGGGGCGGCCGCTGTGGGGACCCTGGGGGGCGCTATGGGGCTGCCCCACATCTATGGGGCTGCCCCACATCTATGGGTCCTCTATGGGGCTGCCTCCCATCTATGGGGCTGCCCCCCATCTATGGGTCCTCTATGGGGCTGCCTCCCATCTATGGGGCTGCCTCCCATCTACAGGGCTGCCCCTCATCTATGGGGCTGCCCCACATCTATGGGTCCCCTATGGGTCCTCTATAGGGCTGCCCCCCATCTATGGGTCTCCTATAGGGTGCTATGGGGCTGCCCCACATCTATGGGGCTGCCCCCCATCTATGGGGCTGCCATCCATCTATATGTTCCCTATGGGTCCCTATGGGGCTGTCCCCCATCTATGGGTCCCCTATGGGGCACTATGGGGCTGCCCCACATCTATGGGGCTGCCCCACATCTATGGGGCTGCCCCCCATCTATGGACCACTATGGGGCTGCCTCCCATCTATGGGTCTCCTATGGGGCGCTATGGGGCTGCTCCTCATCTATGGGGCTGTCCCCCATCTACAGAGCACTATGGGGTTGCCCCCCATCTATGGCTTCCCTATGGGGCTGCCCCCCATCTATGGGGCTGCCCCCCATCTATGGGTCCTCTATGGGGCTGCCCCTCATCTATGGGGCTGCCCCCCATCTATGGGTCCCCTATGGGGCACTATGGGGCTGCCTCCCATCTATGGGTCCCTATGGGGCTGCCCCCCATCTATGGGGCTGCCCCCCATCTATGGGTCCCCTATGGGTCCCCTATGGGGCTGCCCCCCATCTATGGGCTGCCCCCCATCTATGGGGCTCACCTGGGCGGGGGCGGCGCCTTCCGCTTCCGCTCGGGGGCCCCGGCGTCCGGGGCGGCCTCCGCGGGGGGGGCGGCGAGCGGGGGGGTCTGTCTGGGGGGGGGATGGGTGTCACCGGGGGGGGGGGGGGGGGCAGGGGGGCCCCAATGTCCCCAAGGGGTCCCCAATGTCCCCAGGGGCCCTTGATGTCCCCAAGGGGGTCCCCAATGTCCCCAAGGGGGCCCCAATGTCCCTAGGGGGGCCCTGATGTCCCCAGGGGGACCCTGATGTCCCCAAGGGGTCCCCACTGTCCCCAAGAGGTCCCCAATGTCCCCAGGGGGCCCCAATGTCCCTAGGGGGTCCCCAATGTCCCCCAGGGGTCCCTAATGTCCCCAGGGGGCCTTGATGTCCCCAAGAGATCCCCAATGTCCCCAAGGGGTCCCAATGTCCCCTGGGGGATCCTCAATGTTCCCAAGGGGTCCCTGATGTCCCCAGGGGGACCCAATGTCCCTAGGGGGGCCCTGATGTCCCGAAGGGGTCCCCAATGTCCCCGGGGGGTCCCCGATGTCCCCAGGGGGGTCCGTGATGTCCCCGGGGGGCCCCAATGTCCCCCAGGGGTCCCTAATGTCCCCAGGGGGGTCCCCGATGTCCCCAGGGGGCCTTGATGTCCCCAAGGGGGCCCCAATGTCCCCAGGGGGGTCCCAATGTCCCCAATGTGGCCCCAATGTCCCTAGGGGGTCCATGATGTCCCCAAGAGGTCCCCAATGTCCCCTGGGGGCTCCCCAATGTCCCCGGGGGGCCCCAATGTCCCCAAGGGGTCCCTAATGTCCCCAGGGAGGTCCCAATGTCCCCAAGAGGTCCCAATGTCCCCTAGGGGGTCCCCGATGTCCCCAAGGGGTCCCTAATGTCCCCAGGGGGTCCCCATGCCCCAGGGGGCCCCAATGTCCCTAGGGGGGCCCTGATGTCCCCAAGAGGTCCCCAATGTCCCCAAGGGGTCCCTAATGTCCCCAAGGGGTCCCTAATGTCCCCAGGGGGGCCCCAATGTCCCCAAGGTGGCCCCAATGTCCCCGGGGGGCCTTGATGTCCCCAAGGGGTCCCCGATGTCCCCAAGGGGGCCCCAATGTCCCTAGGGGGGCCCCAATGTCCCCGGGGGGTCCCCAATGTCCCCAGGGGGACCCTGATGTCCCTAGGGGGGGTCCCAATGTCCCCAAGGGGGCCCCAATGTCCCTAGGGGGTCCCCGATGTCCCCAGGGGGCCTTGATGTCCCCTGGGGGCTCCCCAATGTCCCCTGAGGGGTCCCTAATGTCCCCAGGGAGGTCCCAATGTCCCCAAGAGGTCCTCAATGTCCCCAAGGGGGTCCCCAATGTCCCCTAGGGGGTCCCTGATGTCCCCAAGGGGTCCCTAATGTCCCCAGGGGGGTCCCAATGTCCCCAAGGTGGCCCCAATGTCCCTAGGCTGGCCCTGATGTCCCCAGGGAGCCCTGATGTCCCCAAGGGGTCCCTGATGTCCCCAAGGGGGCCCCGATGTCCCCAGGGGGGTCCCAATGTCCCCAAGGCGCCCCAGTGTCCCCAAGGGGTCCCTGGGTGTCCCCAGGTGTCCCCAGGGTGTCACCCCCCCATCCCCGGGGTGTCCCCAGGTGTCCCCGCTGTCCCCAGGGTGTCACTAGGGCCACCCCCACTGTCCCCAGGTGTCCCCAGGTGTCCCCAGGGTGTCCCCATGTCCCCGGGTTGTCCCCATGTCCCCAGGGTGTCACTAGGGCTGTACCCGGGGCTGTCCCTGTGGTGTCCCCGCAGTGTCCCCATGGTGTCCCCATGTCCCCATGTTGTCCCCATGTCCCCATGTCCCCATGGTGTCCCCACATTGTCCCCACGTCCTCACCCTGTGTCACACAGGCTCTCAGCCCGTATTGACTCGCTGTCACTGTCACCGTCTGTCCCCATGTCCCCACAGTGTCCCCATGTCCCCATGATGTGCTCATGTCCCCATGTCCCCATGTCCCCGTGTTGTCCCCATGTCCCCACGTTGTCCCCATGTCCCCATGTCCCCATGGTGTCCCCACGGTGTCCCCATGTCCCCATGGTGTCCCCATGTCCTCACTGTGTCCCCCGCACACTCTCACCCTGTACTGACTCGCTGTCACTGTCACCGTCTGTCCCCATGTCCCCACATTGTCCCCATGTCCCCATGTCCCCATGTCCCCACACTGTCCCCATGTCCCCACGTTGTCCCCATGTCCCCAGGGTGTCCCCATGTCCCCATGTCCTCACCATGTCCCCCGCACACCCTCAGCCCGTATTGACTCACTGTCACTGTCACCGTCTGTCCCCATGTCCCCACGTTGTCCCCATGTCCCCACAGTGTCCCCAACATCCCCATGTTGTCCCCACGATGTCCCCATGTCCTCACCCTGTGTCACACAGGCTCTCAGCCCGTACTGACTCGCTGTCACTGTCACCGTCTGTCCCCGTCGCTGCACCCGGACCAGGGCCCGCGCGGCCTCGGGCAGCAGGGCCACCACCTGCGGGGACAGCGCGGTGCCACCGCGTCCCCAACGTCCCCAAGTGTCCCCAACGTGTCCCCAACATCCCCAACGTGTCCCCAATGTCCCCAAGATGTCCCCAACGTCCCCAAGTGTCCCCAACGTGTCCCCAATGTCCCCAAGATATCCCCAATGTCCCCAAGATGTCCCCAACATCCCCAAGGTGGCCCCAACATCCCCAAGTGTCACCAACGGCCCCAAGTGTCCCCAAGTGTCCCCAACGTGTCCCCAAGGCGTCCCCAACGTCCCCAAGGTGTCCCCAACGTGTCCCCAAGGCGGCCCCAACATCCCCAAGATGTCCCCAATGTCCCCAAATTGTCCCCAACATCCCCAAGGTGTCACCGTGTCCCCAAGGTGTCACCAACGTCCCTAAGGTGTCCCCATGTCCCCAACATGTCCCCAAGATGTCCCCAATGTCCCCAAGGTGTCACCAACGTCCCCAAGGTGTCACCAACATCCCCAACGTGTCCCCAACGTGTCCCCAAGGTGTCCCCAACATCCCCAAGGTGTCCCCAACGTCCCCAAGTGTCCCCAATGTCCCCAAGATGTCCCCAATGTCCCACCGTCCCCAACGTGTCCCCAACGTCCCCAAGTGTCCCCAACGTGTCCCCAACGTGTCCCCAACGTCCCCAAGGTGCCACCAACGTGTCCTCAAGGTGTCCACAATGTCCCCAACGTGTCCCCAAGGTGGCCCCAACATCCCCAAGGTGTCACCAACATCCCAAATGTGTCCCCAATGTCCCCAAGGTGTCCCCACTGTCCCCAATGTCCCCAACATGTCCCCGAGGTCTCCCCAATGTCTCCCCAGCATCACCAGTGTCCCCATGGTGGCCCCATGTCCCCAACATGTCCCCACGTCCCCAAGGTGTCCCCAATGTCCCCCCAGCATCACCATTGTCCCCACATCCCCCCATGTCCCCAATGTCCCGCCATGCCTCCCATGTCCCCCCATGTCCCCCATATCCCCCCCTTGTCCCCCATGTCCCCAATGTCCCCCATCGTCCCCAATGTCCTCCCATGTCCCCATTGTCCCCAATGTCCCCATTGTCCCCAATGTCCCCATGTCCCCATATCCCCCATGTCCCCCCCATGTCCCCCATTCTCCCCATTGTCCCCCCATTATCCCCATTGTCCCCTCCATGTCCCCCCCTTGTCCCCATTATCCCCTCCATGTCCCCAACGTCCCCATTGCCCCCCCATTGTCCCCATTGCCCCCAATGTCCCCCCATGTCTCCATTGTCCCCAATGTCCCCATGTCCCCCCCATGTCCCCACTGTCCCCCATATCTCCCATGTCCCCCATTGTCCCCCATATTCCCTATGTCCCCCCGTTGTCCCCGTTGTCCCCATTATCCCAATGTCCCCATTGTCCCCATTGTCCCCATTGTCCCCAATGTCTCCAATGTGTCCCCAATGCCCCCATTGTCCCCATTCCCCCCATTCCCCCCATTGTCCCCATTGTCCCCTCTTACCGTCCCCTCCAGGCCCCGGTGGGGGCCGCTCTCCAGCCTCACTTTGGCCCCCACCCCCAGCCCCGCCCCCCCCTCGGCCCCCCCCGCGGCGGGGGGGGAGGGGGAGGAGGAGGGGGCGGGGCCGGGCCCGGGGGGGGGAGGGGCCACGGCCGCTCCCAGGCCCAACCCCCGGGGGCGGAGCCGGGGCTCGAGGGGCTTCACCACCCTGGGGACAATGGGGACAATGGGGACAATGGGGACAATAGGGGACATGGGGACAATGGGGGACAATGGGGGACATGGGGACAATGGGGGACATGGGGACAATGGGGGACAATGGGGGACATGGGGACAATGGGGACAATGGGGGACAATGGGGGGACAATGGGGACAATAGGGGACATTGGGGACAATGGGGACAATGGGGGACAATGGGGGACACGGGAGACATGGGGGACATTGGGGACATTGGGGACAATGGGGGACAATGGGGACAATGGGGACATTGGGGACAGGGGGACATGGGGGGCAATGGGGACACGGGGGTCATGGGGGGGACATGGGGACAATGGGGACAATGGGGGACAATGGGGGGACATTGGGGACAATTGGGGACAATGGGGGACATGGGGGACACGGGGGACATGGGGGGGACATGGGGGGACAATTGGGGACAATGGAGGACATGGGGGACATAGGGGACATTGGGGGACATTGGGGACAATGGGGACATGGGGGACAATTAGGGACACGGGTGACATGGAGGATGTTGGGACACGAAGGACATTGGGGACACAGGGGGACACGGGGGGACATTGGGGACATGGAAGGACATGGGGACAAGGGGGGACAAGGGGGGACATTGGCTATTTCCGGGGGGGTGGCCACAAAACACCCGATTCCGCCCCATTTCCTGCTCTGTTTCCCACCACTTCCCGCCATTTCCTGCCGTTTGCTCTCGTTTCCCGCCATTCCCGGGTGTTTCCCGCCCTGTTTCCTCCCCGTTTCCCCCCCTTTTCCCGCCATTTCCTCCCCGTTTCCTCCCGTTTCCTCCCCGTTTTCCTCCCGTTTCCTCCCATTTCCTCCCTGTTTCCCCCCGTTTCCTCCATTTCTTTCCCGTTTCCTCCCCGTTTCCTCCCCGTTTCCCGGCATTCCCGGCCGTTTCCTCCCCGTTTTCCTCCCGTTTCCTCCCCGTTTCCCCCCATTTCCCCCCATTTCCCCCCGTTTCCCGCCATTCCCAGGTGTTTCCTCCTGTTTCCTGCCATTTCCTCCCCATTTCCTCCCTTTTTCCGCTCCATTTCCCGCCATTTCCTCCCATTTCCAGCCGTTTCCTCCCCGTTTCCTCCCTGTTTCCTCCCCGTTTCCCGCCATTCCCAGGTGTTTCCCGCCGTTTCCCCCCGTTTCCTCCCCGTTTCCCGCCGTTCCCGGGTGTTTCCTCCCCGTTTCCTCCCCGTTTCCCCCCGTTTCCTCCCGTTTCCTCCCCGTTTCCTCCCGTTTCCCGCCGTTCCCGGGTGTTTCCTCCCCGTTTCCTCCCCGTTTCCTCCCGTTTCCCGCCGTTTCCCCCTGTTTCCTCCCATTTCCTCCCCATTCCCGCCCCTTTTCCTCCCGTTTCCCGCCATTCCCGGGTGTTTCCTCCCCGTTTCCTCCCCGTTTCCTCCCCGTTTCCTCCCGTTTCCCGCCATTCCCAGGTGTTTCCCGCCGTTTCCTCCCCGTTTCCTCCCCGTTTCCGGCCGTTTCCCGCCATTCCCAGGTGTTTCCCGCCGTTTCCTCCCCGTTTCCTCCCGTTTCCCGCCATTCCCAGGTGTTTCCCCCCGTTTCCTCCCCGTTTCCTCCCCATTTCCCCCCGTTTCCTCCCGTTTCCTCCCCATTCCCGCCCCTTTTCCTCCCGTTTCCCGCCGTTCCCGGGTGTTTCCTCCCCGTTTCCTCCCCGTTTCCTCCCGTTTCCCGCCATTCCCAGGTGTTTCCCGCCGTTTCCTCCCCGTTTCCTCCCCGTTTCCTCCCGTTTCCCGCCATTCCCAGGTGTTTCCCGCCATTTCCTCCCCGTTTCCTCCCGTTTCCCGCCATTCCCAGGTGTTTTCCGCCGTTTCCTCCCCGTTTCCTCCCCGTTTCCCCCCGTTTCCTCCCGTTTCCTCCCGTTTCCTCCCCATTCCCGCCCCTTTTCCTCCCGTTTCCCGCCATTCCCGGGTGTTTCCTCCCCGTTTCCTCCCCGTTTCCCCCCGTTTCCTCCCATTTCCTCCCCGTTTCCTCCCCGTTTCCTCCCGTTTCCTCCCCGTTTCCTCCCATTTCCTCCCCGTTTTCTCCCGTTTCCTCCCCGTTTCCCGCCATTCCGAGGTGTTTCCCGCCGTTTCCCCCCGTTTCCTCCCCGTTTCCTCCTGTTTCCCGCCGTTCCCGGGTGTTTCCTCCCCATTTCCTCCCCGTTTCCTCCCTTTTCCTCCCTTTTCCCCCCGTTTCCTCCCGTTTCCTCCCGTTTCCCCCCGTTTCCTCCCCGTTTCCCGCCGTTCCCGGGTGTTTCCCACCGTTCCCGGGTGTTTCCTCCCGTTTCCTCCCCATTCCCGCCGTTTCCCGCCCACCTCGGGAACGTCTTCCCGATCGGTTGTCCCTGGCTCCAGCCCATCCCCCGCAGCAGGGCCAGCCCGAAGGCGGCGACGGGGACGGCGGCGTAATCCTGGGGACCCTATTGGGGACAATGGGGACAACGGGGACAATGAGGGGACATTGGGAACAACGGGGACGGCGGCGTAATCCTGGGGACCCTATTGGGACAATGGGGGGACATGGGGACAATGGGGACAATGGGGACAATGGGGGGAATGGGGGGACATGGGGACAATGGGGACGACGGGGACGGCGGCGTAATCCTGGGGACCCTATTGGGGGGAATGGGGGGAATGGGGACAATGGGGGGACATTGGGAACAACGGGGACAATGAGGGGACAACGGGGACGGCGGCGTAATCCTGGGGACCCTATTGGGGACAATGGGGGGACATTGGGGACAATGGGGGGACATGGGGACAATGGGAACAACGGGGACGATGGGGACAATGAGGGGGAATGGGGGGGAATGGGGGGACATGGGGACAATGGGGACAATGGGGGCGACGGGGACGGCGGCGTAATCCTGGGGACCCTATTGGGGACAATGGGGGGACATTGGGGACAATGGGGACAATGGGGACAATGAGGGGACATTGGGGACGGCGGCGTAATCCTGGGGACCCTATGGGGACAATGGGGGGACATTGGGGACATTGGGGACAATGGGGACGATGGGGACAACGGGGACAATGGGGACAATGGAGACGGCGGCGTAATCCTGGGGACCCTATTGGGGACAATGGGGGGACATTGGGGACATTGGGGACAATGGGGACGATGGGGACAACGGGGACAATGGGGACAATGGGGACGGCGGCGTAATCCTGGGGACCCTATGGGGACATTGGGGACGATGGGGACAATGGGGGGACATGGGGACAATGGGGACATTGCGAACAACGGGGACGGCGGCGTAATCCTGGGGACCCTATTGGGGACAATGGGGACAATGAGGGGACATGGGGGGGAATGGGGGGAATGGGGACAATGCGGGGACATTGGGGACAATGGGGACAGCGGCGTAATCCTGGGGACCCTATTGGGGGCAATGGGGACATTGGGGACAATGGGGACAATGAGGGGACAACGGGGACGGCGGCGTAATCCTGGGGACCCTATGGGGACAATGGGGGGACATTGGGGACATTGGGGACGACGGGGACGGCGGCGTAATCCTGAGGACCCTATGGGGGGAATGGGGGGAATGAGGGGACATTGGGGACAATGGGGACAATGGGGGGGCATTCGGGACAATGGGGACAATGGGGGGACATGGGGACAATGGGGATGGCGGCGTAATCCTGGGGACCCTATGGGGACAATGGGGACAATGGGGGGACATTGGGGACATTGGGGACGACGGGGACGGCGGTGTAATCCTGGGGACCCTATGGGGGGAATGGGGACAATGGGGGGACACGGGGACAATGGGGACGATGGGGGGACATGGGGACAACGGGGACGGCGGCGTAATCCTGGGGACCCTATTGGGGGGAATGGGGGGAATGGGGGGACATTGGGGACAATGGGGACGATGGGGACAATGGGGACAATGGGGACATTGGGAACAACGGGGACGGCCGCGTAATCCTGGGGACCCTATTGGGGACCTGGGGACAATGAGGGGACAACGGGGACAACGGGGACAATGGGGACAAGGGGGACAATGGGGACAATGCGGGGACATGGGGACAATCCTGGGGACCCTGTGGGGACAATGGGGGGAATGAGGGGGGAATGGGGACAATGGGGACAACGGGGACAATGGGGACAATGGGGACAATGAGGGGACATGGGGACAATGGGGACAATGGGGGAAATGGGGACAATGGGGGGACATGGGGGGAATGGGGGGAATGGGGGGACCCTATGGGGACAGTGGCGTAATCCTGGGGACCCTATGGGGACAATGGGGACGATGGGGACAATGGGGACAACAGGGACAATGGGGACAATGGGGACATTGGGGACATTGGGGACAACGTTGGTCTCCAGAAGCCCCTTATGGGCCTGGGGGGGGCTGGTTCTGGGTCTGGGAGGGGCTCTGGGTCCAGGGGGCGGTTCTGGTTCTGGGGGTGGTTCTGGGTCGGTTCTGGGGGTGGTTCTGTCTCCAGGGCCGGTTCCGGTTCCGGTCCCGGTTCCGCGCTCACTCACGGGCAGGGCTCCCTCGGCGACGCCCCGATCCCAGTTCCGATCCCGGTTCTGATCCCGATCCCGGTTCCGGTCCCGGTTCTGATCCCGGTTCCGGTCCCGATCCGGCTCCGCCGGCCCCATGGGGATGGACAGGGGGGGCCCCGACGTCCCCTGCGCCGGGTCCTGCCGGGACTCTGGGGGGGGGGGACGAAAAGGGGGGGTCACCGGACGCCTGGGCCCCCCCCGGACACTGGGGACCCCCCCGGATACTGGGGACCCCCCCCGGGATATTGAGGACCCCCTGGACACCAGGGACCCCCCCCCAGACACCGGGGACCCCCCCGGATATTGGGGCCCCCCCCCCGGACACCAGGGACCCCCCCCGGACGCCTGGGCCCCCCCCTGGATATTGGGGAGCCCCCCGGACACCTGGGTCCCCCCCCAGATACTGGGGCCCCCTGCAGATATCGGGGACCCCCCCCCGGACACCAGAGACCCCCCCGGATATTGGGGCCCCCCCCCGGATGCCGGGCCCCCCCCCCTGGATATTGGGGCCCCCCCGGACACCAGCCCCCCCCTCCGGACACCAGGGACCCCCCCGGATATTGGGGCCCCCCCCGGGTATTGGGGACCCCCCCGGACACCAGGGACCCCCCCCGGACGCCTGGACCCCCCCGGGATATTGGGGACCCCCCCCGGGATATTGGGGACCCCCCCAGACACCAGGGACCCCCCCCCCGGGATACTGGGGACCCCCCCCGGATACTGGGGACCCCCCCGGACGCCTGGGCCCCCCCCGGACGCCTGGGCCCCCCCCCGGGATATTGGGGACCCCCCCGGATATTGGGGACCCCCCGGATGCCTGGGCCCCCCCCGGATATTGGGGACCCCCCCCGGGATACTGGGGACCCCCCCCGGATATTGGGGACCCCCCCGGACGCCTGGGCCCCCCCCGGATACTGGGGACCCCCCCCCGGGATACTGGGGACCCCCCCCGGATATTGGGGACCCCCCCTTGGACACCTGCCCCCCCCCGGATACTGGGGCCCCCCGCAGATACCGGGGCCCCCCCCGGACACCAGAGACCCCCCCGGACGCCTGGGCCCCCCCCTGGATATTGGGGCCCCCCCCGGATGCCGGGCCCCCCCCCCCGGATATTGGGGCCCCCCCGGACACCAGGGACCCCCCCGGATATTGGGGCCCCCCCCCGGATATTGGGGGCCCCCCCCTCACCCTCCAGGATCTCCCGCACGGCCTGGGCCTCCACGGAGGGGGGGGGCTCCGGGGGGGCGGGGCTTGCGCGCTTGGGGGCGGGGCCTCCATCCGGGGAGGCGGGGTCGGCGGGCGGGGGGGCGGGGTCTGCGGCCTCGGGGGAGCGTCCTGCGTCCTGGTGGGCGTGTCCTGCGTCCTGGTGGGCGTGTCCTGGATCCTTATGGGCGGGGTCTGTGTCCTTGTGGGCGGGGTCATCGTTGTGGGCGTGTCCTGCGTCCTTGTGGGCGTGTCCCGCGTCCTTGTGGGCGTGGCCAGCGCCCCTCCAGCGCCGCGAGGGCAGCAGAGGGATCACGAGCTCCCCGGGGGGAGGCGGGGCCGGCCGCGCGCTGGAAGGGCGGGGCCACCTTTAGCCACGCCCCTCGACCGCTCACCCCCCCCCCCACCCACTGCGCATGCTCAAATCACCCCCCCCCCGCAGCGCAGGCGCTCCCTCCTCCACTCCCCCCCCGCGTGCGCATGCGCAAACACCCCCTCCACCCCCCCCACGAGGCGCATGCGCAGGCGCTCCCCCTCCACCCCCTCCCCTCCGTGCGCATGCGCCGTGCGGCACCTCAGCAGCTCCCGGTCCTCCACGGCCGTCAGGAAGTCCCGTTCGGGCCCGGCCCGCGGCGGCGGCCGCGGCGGCGCCCGGCGCCTGAACCCGAACGACACCGGCCCGGCCCCGGTTCCGGTCCGGGCCTCGGTTCCGGCTTCGGCGCCGTCCCCGGCCTCGGCGCCGCCGCTCGCCGCCATCTTGCGCGCCGCGGGGCGCTCTGGGAAATGGAGTCCGCGCTCCCCCCCCCGCCCCCGGACTACAACCCCCATGAGGCTTTGCGGCGGCGCGGGGGGGGGGGGGCGGCGGCGCTGATTGGTCCGGCGGCGCCGCGCGTGACGTAAGCGCGCCCCGCCGAGCGGTTGCCAGGGCGACAGCGGCCGGTACCCGGGGGGGGGGGAGGGGAAGAACCGGGGGGTGTTGGGGACATTGGGGGGGGTTGGGGACACTGGGGGGGGTTTGGGGACATTGGGGACACTGGGGGGGGTTACGTGCCCCCCACACACACACGTCATCTCTCCCCATAGGGACCCCCCCGCGCTGGCCATGGGGGGGGCGGGGCCTCGGGACCCCCCCTGGGCCGCCCCCCCTCCCGCAGGGTGAGTTATGGGGGGGGGGGGTCGATGTCCCCTTGTCCCCTTATGGGGGGGGGGGGTCCCTTTTTGGGGGGGGTTGATGTCCCCTCGTGGGGATCAATGTCCCCCAATGGGGGAGGGGGGGCCCTGTCCCCTCCTTGGGGGGGGGTCAATGTCCCCCTATGGGGCTAAGGGGGGGGGGGGGGAAATGTCCCCGTCCCCTCATGTGGGGGTCAGTGTCCCCTATGGGTCTCAATGTCCCCTCATGGGGGTCAATGTCACCGGGGGGGGTCCCCGTCCCCTCATGGGGGGTCAATGTCCCCATATGGGGGTCAATGTCCCCTCACGGGGTGTCCCCGTCACCTCATGGGGGTTAATGTCCCCCTATGGGACTCAATGTCCCCCTATGGGTGTCAATGTCCCCCTATGGGTGTTGCTGTCCCCTCACGGGGTGTCCCCGTCCCCTCATTGGGGTCAATGTCCCCCATGCGGGTGTCAATGTCCCCCTATGGGGGTCAATGTCCCCCTATGGGGGGTCAATGTCCCCCTATGGGTGTCCCTGTCCCCTCATGGGTGTGCCCGTCCCCTCATGGGGGTCAATGTCCGCCTATGGGTCTCAATGTTCCTCTATGGGGGGTCAATGTCCTCCTATGGGGGTCAATGTCCCCTCATGGGGTGTCCCCGTCCCCTCATGGGGGGGTCAATGTCCCCCTATGGGTGTCCCCGTCCCCTCATTGGGGTCAATGTCCCCCATGCGGGTGTCAATGTCCCCCTATGGGGGTCAATGTCCCTCTATGGGGGGTCAATGTCCCCCTATGGGTGTCCCCGTCCCCTCATGGGGGGTCAATGTCCCCATATGGGTGTCCCTGTCCCCTCACGGGCTGTCCCCCCCCCCCTCGCCCCCCCAGGCCCCCCCCCGCGGTGACGTTGCTGGTGGCGGTGGGCGGGGCCTGTGTCCTGCGCTACCGCCGGGCCCCGCCCCCCCGGCGCCGCCCCCGCCCCCCGAGCCCCCCCCGCGGCCCCCCCGGCCCGACCTGGTGCTGCTGCTGGAGAGCCCGGGTGGGTCATGGGGGACAATGGGGACAATGGGGGGGACATGGGGACAATGGGGACAATGGGGACATCGGGGACATGGGGACATTGGGGACATGGGGGGCATTGGGGACAGGGGGGTCATTGGTGGCACTGGGGGGTCATTGATGACATTGAGGGGGCCCTGGGGGGTCCTTGCGGGCCCTGGGAGTCATTGGGGACACTGGGGGGGTCATTGGTGACACTGGGAGGTCATTTGGGACAATGGGGGGGGTCATTTGGCACAGTGGGGGGGTCATTGGGGGCCTAGGGGGTCATTGGTGACACTTGGTGGCCCCGGGGGCTCATTTGGGACACAGTGGGGGGGTCATTGGGGACACTGGGGGGTCATTGGGGACACTCAGGGGGGGTCATTGGGGACAGTGGGGGGGTCATTGGTGACACTGGGGGGTCATTGGTGGCTCTGGGGGTCGTTGGTGACACTGGGGGGCTCTGGGGGGGGTCATTGGGGACATTGGGGGGTTATTGGGGACAATGGGGGAGTCATTGGTGACACTGGGGGGGTCATTGGGAGCCCTGGGGGGGGTCATTGGTGACACTGGGGGTCATTGGTGACACTGGGGGGCCCTGGGGGGTCATTTGGGACACTGGGGGGTCATTGGGGACCCTGGGGGGGTCATGGGTGACACTGGGGGGGTCATTGGTGACACTGGGGGGTCATTGGAGCCCTGGGGGGGTCATTGGTGACATTGGGCAGTCATTGGTGGCCCTGAGGGGTCATTGATGACACTGGGGGGTCATTGGTGACATTAGGCCGTCATCGGTGACACTGGGGGGTTCTGGGGAGGTCATTGGTGGCCCTGAGGGGTCATTGGTGACACCGGGGGGGTCATTGGGGGCCCTGGGGGGGTCATTGGTGGCACTGGGGGGGTCATCGGTGACACTGGGGGGTCATTGGGGACACTGGGGGGTCATTGGTGGCACTGGGGGGGGTCAGTGGTGACACGGGGGGCCCTGGGGGGGTCATTGGTGGCCCTGGGGGGTCACTGGGGACACAGAGGGGCTCTGGGGGGGTCATTGGTGACACCGGGGTGTCATTGGGGGCACTAGGGGGACCCTGCAGGGTCATTGGTGACACTGGGGGGTCTTTGGACATTGGGGGGCTCTGGGAGGGTCATTGGTGGCTCTGGGGGGGTCATTGGTGACACCGGTGTCCCCCCCCCGCAGGCCCCGCCCCCCGGGGGGGGGCTCTGGCCGTCACCAGCTTCGTGGGACCGGAGCCCCTGGAGCTGCTGCCCCCCCCCCGTGAGTGACACCCGGGGGGGGGGGGGCGCGGGGGGGGGGGTTCGGCCCCCCCCTCACCCCGCGCCCCCCCCTCCCCCAGCTGACGTTGCCATGGAGACGGGGAGCGGCGAGGGGGGGGCGCGGGGGGCGGCCTGGCCGGGGGACAGGTAGGAGATGGGGGGGGGGCTGGGGACACCGGGGGGGGGACATGGGGACATGGGGGGGGTCGGGGGGGGGCTGGGGACACCGGGGGGGGGTCACGGGGACATGGGGGGGACACGGGGGGGGGAAAGGGACATGGGGGGGGTCACAGGGAGCTGGGGGGGTCACGGGGACATGGGGGGGACATGGGGACTGGGGGGGACACGGGGGGGCTGGGGACACTGGGGGGACATGGGGGGACACAGGGACATGGGGGGGGCTCGGGGACATGGGGGAGGTTATGGGGGGGGCTGGGGACACCGGGGGGGGACACGGGGGGGGCACAGGAACATGGGGGGGGCACGGGGGGGCTGGGGACATGGGGGGACATGGGGAGGACATGGGGATCTGGGGGGGGGGGTCACGGGGGGGCTGGGGACACCGGGGGGGGGCTGGGGACATGGGGGGGGTTATGGGGGGGGCTGGGGACACCGGGGGGGGGTCACAGGGACATGGGGGGGACACGGGGACATGGGGGGACACGGGGGGAGGAAGGGACATGGGGGGGTCACAGGGAGCTGGGGGGGTCACGGGGACATGGGGGGGACATGGGGACTGGGGGGGACACGGGGGGGCTGGGGACACTGGGGACACATGGGGGGACACAGGGACATGGGGGGGGCTCGGGGACATGGGGGGGGTTATGGGGGGGGCTGGGGACACCGGAGGGGGACACGGGGTGGGTACAGGAACATGGGGGGGACAGAGGGACATGGGGGGACACAGGCACATGGGGGGGGCATGGGGGGGCTGGGGACATGAGGGGACATGGGGGGGACATGGGGATCTGGGGGGGGGTCACGGGGGCTGGGGACATGGGGGGACATGGGGGGTGTCAGGGGATCTGGGGGGGTCACGAGGGGGCTGGAGACACTGGGGGGGCCATGGGGACATGGGGGGGACACAGGGACATGGGGGGGACACGGGGGGGCTGGGGACATGGGGGGGACATGGGGACATGGGGGGACATGGGGGGGCACAGGGACATGGCGGGTCATGGGGACATGGGGGGGGTCATGGGGGGGCTGGGGACATCGGGGGGGACACGGGGACATGGGGGGACATGGGGGGGCACAGGGAGCTGGGGGGGACACGGGGGGGCTGGGGACATGGGGGGTCACAGGGACATGGGGGGTCATGGGGATCTGGGGGGGTCATGGGGATCTGGGGGGGTCATGGGGGTCTCGGGGGGGTCACACGGATCCGGGGGGGTTCTTGGGGGTCTTGGGGGGGTCACAGGCTCTGGGGGGGTCACGGGGGTCATGGGGGTCTCGGGGGGTCCCCGCTCTCCGGGGGGGCCCTGCCCGTTCCCCCCCCCGCAGCCCCCCCCCTTCTCGGTGGATCTGCCCCGCGGCCCCGGGGGCTTCGGCTTCCGCCTGCGGGGGGGGGGCCGCGGGGGGGGCCTGTTCGTGCGGGGGCTGCGCGAGGGCGGCCCCGCCCACCGGAGCGGCCGCATCCAGGTACGGGGGGGGGACGGCGGGACCCCCCCGCGGTGACACCGGGACCCCCCTCGGTGACACTGTGACCCCCCCCTTCGTGACACTGTGACCCCCCCTCGGTGAAATGGTGACACCGTGACCCCCCCTTGGTGACAGCGTGACCCTGTGACCCCCTGTGGTGACACTGTGATCCCCCCTCAGTGACACCGTGACCCCCCCCTCGGTGACACTGTGACCCCCCTTGGTGACACTGTGACACTGTGACCCCCCTTGGTGACACTGTCACCCCCCCTCGGTGTCACGGTGACAATGTCATCCCCCCGGTGACACCGTGACCCCACCGTGGTGACACGGTGACCCCCCCTTGGTGACACTGTGAACCCCCCCAGTGTCCCGGTGACAATGTCCCCCCCTTGGTGACACGGTGACATTGTCCCCCCCCCAGGTCCGTGACCAGGTCCTGGCCATCGACGGGGTCCCCGTGGGCGCCATGAGCCCTCGGTGACACCGTGACCCCCCCCGGTGACACTGTGACCCCCCCCCGTGTCCCGGTGACAATGTCCCCCCCTTGGTGACACTGTGACCCCCCCTCGGTGTCCCGGTGACAATGTCCCCCCCTTGGTGACACTGTCCCCCCCAGGTCCGTGACCAGGTCCTGGCCATCGACGGGGTCCCCGCGGGCGCCATGAGCCGGGCCCAGGCCCTGGCCCTGATCCGGGGGGGGGGCGCCCGGCTGCGCCTGCTGCTGCGGAGGGGGGACCCCCCCGGTGAGCGCCGCGGTGACGTCATCGTGACGTCATGGGGACCGCGCGGGGACAGCGCGGGGGGCGGCGCGGTGACGTCACGGTGACCGCGCGGTGACATCACGGGGGTGGGGCGCTGACATCATGGTGACGTCATGGTGACCGCGCGGTGACATCACGGGGACATCGTGGGGGGTGGCGCGGTGATGTCACGGTGACGTCATGGTGACGTCATGGTGACTGTGCGGTGACATCACGGGGACGGCGCGGTGACATCACAGTGACATCGCGAGGAGTGGCGCGGTGATGTCATGGTGATGTCATGGTGACCGCGTGGTGACATCATGGGGGGCGGCACGGTGACGTCGCGGTGGCATCATGGGGGGCGGCGCGGTGACGTCATGGTGATGTCATGGTGACCGCGTGGTGACATCGCAGGGGGGCGGCGCGGTGACGTCACGGTGACAGCATGGGGACATTGCGGTGGCATCGTGGGGGGTGGCGCGGTGACGTCATGGTGACCGCGCGGTGACATTGTGGTGACATCACGAGGACATCGTGGTGATGGCACAATGGCATCGCGGTGGCATCGTGGGGTCATCGCGGTGACGTCGCGGTGACATCACAGGGGTGGCGTGGGGACATCGCGCTGGCGTGGGGATGTCACGGTGATGTCATGGTGACATTATGGTGGCGTCGCGGGGACATCGCGGTGACACTCCATGACATCATGGTGACATCGCGGTGCCGTCGCGGTGCCGTCGCGGTGACATCACGGTGACGTAACGGTGACGTCACACCGACGCTCCCCCCCCCGCAGTGCCCGGCACGCTGTCCCTCTCCGTCACCCGCTCCCCGCGGGGGAGCTCTGCCTGTGTCTGCTGGGGCGCAGGGAGCCCTGGTGAGGGGGGGGCGCGGGGACCCCCATGTCCCACAATGGTTCAGTCCAACCCCCCCCATGTCCCACAATGGGTCAGTCCAACCCCCCCCATGTCCCACAATGGGTCAGTCCAACCCCCCCCCATGTCCCACAATGGGTCGGTCCAACCCCCCCCATGGCCCCAAATGGGTCGGTCCAACCCCCCCCATGTCCCGCAATGGGTCGGTCCAACCCCCCCCATGTCCCACAATGGGTCGGTCCAACCCCCCCCCCATGTCCCACAATGGGTCGGTCCAACCCCCCCATGGCCCGAAATGGGTCGGTCCGACCCCCCCCCATGTCCCACAATGGGTCGGTCCAACCCCCCCCATGTCCCACAATGGGTCGGTCCAACCCCCCCCATGTCCCACAATGGGTCCGTCCAACCCCCCCCCATGTCCCACAATGGGTCGGTCCGACCCCCCCCATGTCCCACAATGGGTCAGTCCAACCCCCCCCCCATGTCCCACAATGGGTCGGTCCGACCCCCCCCCCATGTCCCCAAGTGGGTCGGTCCAACCCCCCCCCATGTCCCACAATGGGTCAGTCC